>NC_057801.1:785635189-785935189 GCF_018294505.1 Triticum aestivum
ATATGCATAACGTGTACAATGTGTAGTATCGTAAAATACCAGCAAACGAAAAAGAATTCAAATAGAAACACAAAATTAAATGAAAAAGAAATCATAAAACTAAAACCCCCAAAACCTTATAGTACCGGTTGGTCTTACCAACCGGTACTAAAGGGCTCCAGGCCCCTGGAGCTGGCTCGTGCCACGTGGTTTCCCTTTAGCACCGGTTCGTGCTGAACCGGTACTAAAGGGGGGGGGGCTTTAGTGCCCACACTTTAATGCCGGTTATGAAACCGGCACTAAAGGGCCTTACGAATCGGTGCTATTGTCCGGTTCTGCACTAGTGACCTCCTCACCTCATCACAATAGTACTGGTCGCCTCAGCTAACAATCATCTTGAATATCGATCGAAGCACGCCACCTTATCTTGAAGGTACGTACTGAGCATTCGTTTCTAGAGGGTGCCACAAGCTCACAATTTACATCCTGGCAGGACTGGACCCTAGAGCAGAGGGTGACAAACTTTACATACACAATGTATTGATAGCCTAATCTAAAACACTTACTTCTCTACTTCTACTTCCTATGTTCCTAAATATAAGTCTTTGTAGAGATTCCAATATATACAGTCTACATACGGATGTATATAGACATATTTTAGAGCATAGATTCACTCATTTTGCTCCGTATGTAGTCCATACTGAAATCTCTAGAAATACTTATATTTAGGAATGGAGGGAGTACAAAAGATTCGGTTGGTGATGATGATGTGCCTGCCTTTCGTCATCTCTGACCATCAGATCTACATCTAACGATTGTGAGATAAGTTTTGGCATTTTTGCAACAAGACCCCGCTTCACTACACCAATTTGTAGAAAACCCCTTAGTACTAACCAGCCACATCCCTCCCTCAGCTCATCAAAAGAGCCGCGAGGAATACATTTTCAATGAAACTGAATATATTTTTAGTTTTTTATATGTACACACCAAAACTAGAGTGGTCTTCTTTTAGTTTTGTGAACATGTATTATTCTACTTCGGATCCGTTGCAACACACGAGCACATTGCTAGTAATTCTAAAACACTATGAAAACATCGTCATGATTCTGACACATACCTTCAAAATAGCACAAGCTTTTAGACAATTTGTCTTTTTATAGAGAGAAGTTTATACTGCAGCCTAAACTTGTCTTAGGGTTCACTTTACAACCCTAAACTGTACTTTGGTTCAAGTTTCACAATCATTTATAATACAACTTTGAGATGGATTGATCTAATTTCGATTAATCTTCTGCGTTCGCCCTCCCACCTGTGATCCTCTGTTCCCGTATCCTCACCTAGGCGCTTGGGGACAAATTCACTATTTTGACCCTTATGCAAAAATTTAACCCGATTTGACTCTGTTTGTGAAAAAAAAATCGAATCTGACCCTTTTGCTATCGCTGTAGATGTTGGTGGTAGGATGTACTGGGCTACCGCCTTGGTCAACGGCGATAGGTATTTGGTCAACATGATGACGTGGCGACAACCTGGCAACTAGCGGTAGCTCCTCGACCAAGGTTAATCCTATAAATACGCCGCATTGTCTATTGGTTGTCAAATTATCTCATGGCTAACTGGCTAGGACGTGAGGGGTTAGAGCAGTCCGTCCTGTCTTTGAATCATGACAACGGCTTATTTTTTGTTTATTTTTTTGCCTAATAAAAATTGAAACAAGGTCTAATTAATGTTAGAGAGGAATTATTGTCAAAAATATTTCTTTTGCTTATCTGTACCTATTTAAAAAAATGTTTGATATGGATTATTGTAAAAGAATATATTATTTTACTTA
Source organism: Triticum aestivum (assembly GCF_018294505.1). Lineage (NCBI taxonomy): Eukaryota > Viridiplantae > Streptophyta > Magnoliopsida > Poales > Poaceae > Triticum > Triticum aestivum. Next base: position 785,637,000 of record NC_057801.1, read on the forward strand.
TCCATAGCTAATTTTAGAAAAATTCCAAAATATATAAACATATGAGGAATTTTAAGATGGTCCCAAAGTAACACGAGTTGTTAATCTCTTAGACCCAACGAATGATATTAGTATAACCTATTGGAGGCCTCTATTACTGAAACCACAGGTTCGGTATGGATATTGTACTACGTCCAAATATGGAAACAAAATAATATTACTAAAAAATAGTAATAATTAAGGAAAGAAATTATAAATGGCAATAAAATTTGTTTGGGCATTACAAATTTGAGTTCATAGCGTACAATATTCTTTTAGAGCATGGATTATTTCTCTTGTATGTTGCTTCACAGACGATAAACCTCTTTTATTTAGGGGAACATAAACCTCTTCGATATTGATGGGGAATACACATATTGGTGGCATCTTCATTCATCATCTGCACGTCTATCATTTAATCGTGCCGAAATTGGATAAGAGTTTGTCGTACGGTAAGTAATTTCATTTGTTCTGTTATTGAACCGGTCTAAGATAATTACATTAATTAATGATACAATATGATTCAAATCTTCGCATAAATTATAAATCACATCCATGAATATAACTAAATTGCACACGTATAGAAGTGGTAAGTACATTCATATATTATTGCTATATGAATATAGCTCACACATATGAGAGTTGTACTCCAAACATTTTTTAACATCAAGTGCTCTAGTGAACCGACCTGTGGTTGGATGATTATGTGGACAGTCCCCAGCCCACCAGAGTTTAAGTCCTGGTGCTCGCATCTATTCTAGATTTATTTCAGGATTTTCGGCTATACGCGTTCAGTGGGAGTTGACGTTCTTGTCGACTACGAGACGCCTACAATGACTTTATAAAATCTCAAGATGACAGGCGGGCTCACTGAGTGTATACGCGTATATATAAGCACTTGCGTTTGTACTGTGTTAAAAAAACATCAAGTGCTCTAAACCTTTTTAGTATGGTAAAAAATAAAGAAAATGGTAACGTTTTTTCTTGTTTTAGCACATACCTTCTACATAAGTAAATATGCCTCGTGTGATTGCATTTAGAAAACGGAGAAGATATTTTTCCTGTCATAAAAAACTCTTTCACTATAAATGATATTCATGGTCAAAATTATCCTCAGTCAATCAACGATCGAGATCTAATAGTTATAAAAAAATGCTTCTGATAATAATTCATAACTAAAATTTATTAATTATTATTTCAACAGTTGTTTGCATTTGGCATGATTCGAAATGAAGATCTACCGCTACAGACCCACATACCCAAGCCAACAAGCCCGCACACAGCTTAAGTACAAATAGGCACTGCATACTATTTATAGCATCGAACTCGGCCGTGGAGCTACGGCCAATTGTTGTGGCGGTAGGCTGTCGCCACGTCATCGCGTTGTCCAAATACCTATCTTCCAGAAGAGTGATAGACAAAGGGTTTTGGGGTTATGGGCTTCGACACCTGAGAGGGTCGGCCACAATAACATATATATAATAAGGGGGTACCTCATCGGGTACAGATACAATTGTACAGAGATTACAATACGTACAAGTCTACAAGTCTAACACCCTCCCTCAATCTTAACCGTGATCTGAAAAATTCAGAAGATTAAGATTGCGACGACATCCCTCAAACTGAGGTAGTGGCAACGGCTTCGTGAAGATGTCGGCAAGTTGATCCTTCGATGGGATGAACTTGATCTGAAGCAACTTCTGTGAAACTCGTTCTCTGACAAAGTGATAGTCAACTTCAATGTGTTTCGTTCGGGCATGAAATACCGGATTTGAAGAAAGGTACGTAGCGCCGATGTTGTCACACCAAAGAACAGGTGGGTGACGCTGAGAGATTCTCAACTCCCGAAGCAGGGCCTGAACCCAGATAAGTTCAGCGGTGGCATTGGCAACTGCTTTGTATTCAGCTTCAGTACTACTACGAGACACTGTAGCTTGTTTACGAGCACTCCAGGCGATCAAATTAGGACCATAGAACACTGCATATCCCCCCGTGGATCGCCTGTCATCTGGGCTACCATCCCAATCTGCATCAGAAAACGCCGAGAGGCTACCAGAAGGGGCAGACCGAAGAGGCAGGCCCAGAGCAGCAGTCAAACGAACATAGCGCAGAATGCGCTTCACAGCAGTCCAGTGAGTATCCCGAGGAGCATGAAGAAACTGGAACACGTTGTTCACCGCATAAGAGATATCAGGACGAGTAATCGTCAAATACTGTAAGCCACCAACAATACTGCGATACGTTGTAGCCTCATCCGAAGGAAGAAGGGTACCATCAAGTGCAGAGAGTCGATCAGAAGCTGTCATGGGAGTGGTAGCAGGCTTACACTGAAGCATACCAGCACGACGAAGCAAATCCAGAGAGTACTTCTGCTGAGTGAGAGTCAGACCGGCGTCAGAATGAGAGACCTCCAAGCCAAGGAAATAATGAAGCCGGCCAAGATCTGTAATGGCAAAATCACCACTCAAAGCAGAAACAAGACGATCCGCAGCAAGGGCCGATGAGCTGATCAAGATGATGTCATCGACATACACCAACAGGTATATAGTGACCGCAGGGCGCTGTAGCATGAGCAAGGACGTATCAGCTGTCGAAGGAACAAATCCATGTGCACGGAGAGCAGAAGCTAGGCGCGCATGCCAAGCACGTGGCGCCTGTTTAAGACCATAGAGAGCCTTTACCAAGCGACACAAATGTTGTGGACAAGCAGGATAAACAAAACCAGGCGGCTGACGCATATAGACCTCTTCATCAAGAACACCATGCAGAAAAGCATTCTGAAACATGGAGCTGTCGAAGAGACATCCACGAGTAACCGCAAGAGACAAGAGTAGGCGAATAGTCGTCGGCTTGATGACAGGACTGAAGGTATCATCATAATCAAGACATTGACGTTGTTTGAACCCACGAGCAACAAGCCGAGCCTTATACCGTTCAATAGAGCCATCAGCATGTCGCTTCACTTTGAATACCCATTTAGAATCAATAATATTAACACCACTGTGCGGAGGAACAAGACGCCACGTACCAATTTTGAGCAATGCCTGATACTCTTGTTCCACTGCAGATCGCCAATGAGGAATACCCAAAGCTGCTTGATAATGACGGGGTTCAGCAGAAGGATCAGTTGCAGAATGAGCTATACAGGCCGCGAGCCAGGCAACCGTGCCATCGGTGCGTTGAAACGGTTTAACAATACCACTCTTGCTGCGAGTGTGTGGATGCTGAGCAACCGGAGCAGTTGGCGCAATGGAAGTCACAGGAACCGTCGATGGAGAGTGTTGGGGAACGTAGTAATTTCAAAAAAATTCCTACGTACACGCAAGATCATGGTGATGGCATAGCAACGAGAGGGGAGAGTGTTGTCCACGTACCCTCATAGACCGTAAGCGGAAGCATTAGCACAACGCGGTTGATGTAGTCGTACGTCTTCACGATCCGACCGATCCAAGTACCGAACGTACGGCACCTCCGAGTTCAGCACACGTTCAGCTCGATGACGATCCCCGGGCTCCGATCCAGCAAAGCTTCGGGGATGAGTTCCGTCAGCACGACGGCGTGGTGACGATGATGATGCTCTACCGGCGCAGGGCTTCGCCTAAACTCCACGACGATATGACCGAGGTGGAATATGGTGGAGGGGGGCACCGCACACGGCTAAGGAACGATCCGTAGATCAACTTGTGTGTTATGGGGTGCCCCCCTGCCCCCGTATATAAAGGAGGGAGGGGGAGGTGCGGCCGGCCCCCTTGGGGTGCGCCTGGAGGAGTCCTACTCCCATCGGGAGTAGGACTCCCCCCTCTTGCCTTGGTGGAGAAGGAAAGGGGGGGGGGAAGAGGAAAGGGGGGCGCCGCTCCCCCCTTCCTTGTCCTATTCGGACTAGGGGGGAGGGGGCGCGTGGCCTGCCCTGGCCGGCCCTCCTCTTCTCCCTCATGGCCCACTAAGGCCCATTAACCCCCGGGAGGGTTCCGGTAACCCCCCGGTGTTCCGGTAAAATCCCGATTTCACCCGGAACCTTTTCGATGTCCAAACATAGGCTTCCAATATATCAATCTTTATGTCTCGACCATTTTGAGACTCCTCGTCATGTCCGTGATCACATCCGGAACACTGAACAAACTTCGGTACATCAAAACTTATAAACTCATAATAAAACTGTCATCGTAACGTTAAGCGTGCGGACCCTACGGGTTCGAGAACTATGTAGACATGACCTAGAACTATTCTCAGTCAATAACCAATAGCGGAACCTGGATGCCCATATTGGTTCCTACATATTCTACGAAGATCTTTATTGGTCAAACCGCATAACAACATACGTTGTTCCCTTTGTCATCGGTATGTTACTTGCCCGAGATTTGATCGTCAGTATCCAATACCTAGTTCAATCTCGTTACCGGCAAGTCTCTTTACTCGTTCTGTAATGCATCATCCCGTAACCAACTCATTTGGTTACATTGCTTGCAAGGCTTATAATGATGTGCATTACCGAGAGGGCCCAAAGATACCTCTCCGACAATCGGAGTGACAAAACCTAATCTCGAAATACGCCAACTCAACATGTACCTTCGGAGACACCTGTAGTACTCCTTTATAATCACCCAGTTACGTTGTGACATTTGGTAGTACACAAAGTGTTCCTCCGGTAAACGGGAGTTGCATAATTCTCATAGTTACAGGAACATGTATAAGTCATGAAGAAAGCAATAGCAATATACTAAACGATCAAGTGCTAGGCTAACGGAATGGGTCATGTCAATCACATCATTCTCCTAATGATGTGATCCCATTAATCAAATTGCAACACATGTCTATGGTTAGGAAACATAACCATCTTTGATTAATGAGCTAGTCAAGTAGAGGCATACTAGTGACTATATGTTTGTCTATGTATTCACACGTGTATCATGTTTCTGGTTAATACAATTCTAGCATGAATAATAAACATTTATCATGATATGAGGAAATAAATAATAACTTTATTATTGCCTCTAGGGCATATTTCCTTCAGTCTCCCACTTGCACTAGAGTCAATAATCTAGATTACATAGTAATGATTCTAACACCCATGGAGTCTTGGTGCTGATCATGTTTTGCCCGTGAGAGTGGCTTAGTCAACGGGTCTGCAACATTCAGATCCGTATGTATCTTGCAAATCTCTATGTCTCCCACTTGGACTTGGTCCCGAATGGAATTGAAGCGTCTCTTGATGTGCTTGGTCCTCTTGTGAAATCTGGATTCCTTTGCCAAGGCAATTGCACCAGTATTGTCACAGAAGATTTTCATTGGTCCCGATGCACTAGGTATGACACCTAGATCGGAAATGAACTCCTTCATCCGGACTCCTTCATTTGCTACTTCCGAAGCAGCTATGTACTCCTCTTCACATGTAGATCCCGCCACGATGCTTTGTTTAGAACTGCACCAACTTACAGCTCCACCGTTTAATAAAAACACGTATCCGGTTTGCGATTTAGAATCGTCCGGATCAGTGTCAAAGCTTGCATCGACGTAACCATTTACGACTAGCTCTTTGTCACCTCCATATACGAGAAACATATCCTTAGTCCTTTTCAGGTATTTCAGGATGTTCTTGACCGCTGTCTAGTGATCCACTCCTGGATTACTTTGGTACCTTCCTGCCAAGCTTATTGCTAAGCATACGTCAGGTCTGGTACACAACATTGCATACATGATAGAGCCTATGGCTGAAGCATAGGGAACATCTTTCATTTTCTCTCTATCTTCTGTTGTGGTCGGGCATTGAGTTTGACTCAACTTCACACCTTGTAGTACGGGCAAGAACCCTTTCTTTGCCTGATCCATCTTGAACTTTTTCAATTTTATGAAGGTATGTGCTTTGTGAAAGTCCTATTAAGCGTCTTGATCTATCTCTATAGATCTTGATGCCCAATATGTAAGCAGCTTCACCGAGGTCTTTCATTGAAAAACTTTTATTCAAGTATCCCTTTATGCTATCCAGAAATTCTATATCATTTCCAATTAATAATATGTCATCTACATATAATATCAGAAATGCTACAGAGCTCCCACTCACTTTCTTGTAAATACAGGCTTCTCCAAAAGCCTGTATAAAACCATATGCTTTGATCACACTATCAAAGCGTTTATTCCAACTCCGAGATGCTTGCACTAGTCCATAAATGGAACGCTGGAGCTTGCACACTTTGTTAGCACCTTTTGGATCAACAAAACCTTCTGGCTGCATCATATACAACTCTTCTTCCAGAAATCCATTCAAGAATGCAGTTTTGACATCCATTTGCCAAATTTCATAATCATGAAATGCAGCAATAGCTAACATGATTCGGACAGACTTAAGCATGGCTACGGGTGAGAAAGTCTCATCATAGTCAACTCCTTGAACTTGTCGAAAACCTTTCGCAACAAGTCGAGCTTTATAGACAGTTACATTACCATCAGCGTCAGTCTTCTTCTTAAAAATCCATTTATTCTCAATTGCTTGCCGATCATCGGGCAAGTCAACCAAAGTCCATACTTTGTTTTCATACATGGATCCCATCTCAGATTTCATGGCCTCTAGCCATTTTGCGGAATCTGGGCTCATCATCGCTTCCTCATAGTTCGTAGGTTCATCATGGTCAATCAACATGACTTCCAGAATTGGATTACCGTACCACTCTGGTGCGGATCTTACTCTGGTAGACCTACGAGGTTCAGTAGAAACTTGATCTGAAGTTTCATGATCAATATCATTAGCTTCCTCACTAATTGGTGTAGTTGTCACAGGAACCGGTTCCTTTGATGAACTAGTTTCCAATAAGGGAGTAGATACAGTTATCTCATCAAGTTCTACTTTCCTCCCACTCACTTCTTTCGAGAGAAACTCCTTCTCTACAAAGGATCTGATTTTAGCAACGAATATCTTGCCCTCAGATCTATGATAGAAGGTGTACCCAATAGTCTCTTTTGGGTATCCTATGAAGACACATTTCTCCGATTTGGGTTCGAGCTTATCTGGTTGAAGTTTCTTCACATAAGCATCGTAGCCCCAAACTTTAAGAAACGACAACTTTGGTTTCTTGCCAAACCACAGTTCATAAGGCGTCGGCTTAACGGATTTTGATGCTGCCCTATTTAACGTGAATGCGGCCGTCTCTAAAGCATAACCCCAAAACGATAGCGGTAAATCAGTAAGAGACATCATAGATCGCACCATATCTAGTAAAGTATGATTACGATGTTCGGACACACCATTTCGTTGTGGTGTTCCGGGTGGCGTGAGTTGCGAAACTATTCCGCATTGTTTCAAGTGTAAGCCAAACTCGTAACTTAAATATTCCCCCCCACGATCAGATCGTAGAAATTTTATTTTCTTGTTACGATGATTTTCCACTTCACTCCGAAATTCTTTGAACTTTTCAAATGTTTCAGACTTGTGTTTCATCAAGTAGATATACCCATATCTGCTCAAATCATCTATGAAGGTGAGAAAATAATGATACCCTCCGCGAGCCTCAACATTCATTGGACCACAAACATCAATATGTATGATTTCCAACAAATCAGTTGCTCGCTCCATAGTTCCAGAGAACGGCGTTTTAGTCATCTTGCCCATGAGGCACGGTTCGCAAGTACCAAGTGATTCATAATCAAGTGATTCCAAAAGCCCATCAGTATGGAGTTTCTTCATGCGCTTTACACCAGTATGACCTAAATGGCAGTGCCACAAATAAGTTGCACTATCGTTATCAACTCTGCATCTTTTGGTTTCAACACTATGAATATGTGTATCACTACTATCGAGATTCAATAAAAATAGACAACTCTTCAAGGGTGCATGACCATAAAAGATATTACTCATATAAATAGAACAACCATTATTCTTTGATTTAAATGAATAACTGTCTCGCATCAAACAAGATCCAGATATAATGTTCATGCTCAACGCTGGCACCAAATAACAATTATTTAGGTCTAAAACTAATCCCGATGGTAGATGTAGAGGTAGCGTGCCGACCGCGATCACATCGACTTTGGAACCATTTCCCACGCGCATCGTCACCTCGTCCTTAGCCAATCTGCGCTTAATCCGTAGTCCCTGTTTCGAGTTGCAAATATTAGCAACAGAACCAGTATCAAATACCCAGGTGCTACTGCGAGCACTAGTAAGGTACACATCAATAACATGTATATCACATATACCTTTGTTCACTTTGCCATCCTTCTTATCCACCAAATACTTGGGGCAGTTCCGCTTCCAGTGTCTAGTCTGCTTGCAGTAGAAGCACTCAGTTTCGGGCTTAGGTCCAGACTTGGGTCATGTCAATCACATCATTCTCCTAATGATGTGATCCCATTAATCAAATGACAACACATGTCTATGGTTAGGAAACATAACCATCTTCGATTAATGAGCTAGTCAAGTAGAGGCATACTAGTGACTATATGTTTGTCTATGTATTCACACATGTATCATGTTTCCGGTTAATACAATTCTAGCATGAATAATAAACATTTATCATGATATGAGGAAATAAATAATAACTTTATTATTGCCTCTAGGGCGTATTTCCTTCAGAGAGGCCCGCATCTCCTAAGAAGAAGACATGGCGGGTGATGGTGACCGCGACAATGACGGGCTGCCAGGAGACGAGCCAGTAGGCACGGGCGTCGCCGGACCGGGTGACCCAGGCGAGTCCGTAGACGCGGGCGTCGCAGGATTAGGCGATGCAGGCGAGACCGGCCCGGTCACGGGTGAGGCGAAGACAGGCGGCGCGGGGAGGTTCAGCTCCAGCCGAGTCGAGGCCGAGCGCGTAGCGAGCGTGAGCATACCCGACCCTGGCCCATGCAGGGGGAAGAGGTCGTGGGATCAACGTGATCCGTCGAGCGCGAATCCGCTGCTACCGGAGCCGGATCCAAGCGCCTGACAGGCGCGTATGCAGGGGACCCTGCATGCCGCATGCAGGAGGCCGCAGCGGCATGATCGACGTGATCCGTCGAAGAAGCCGTCAGAGCAGTGGAGGAGTCCTCTAGGAGAACAATCCGAGCACCTCTACCAGTTCCTGCACCATGGTTAGACAACAAAAGAGGCGAGTGTGCAGCATCTACAAATTGATCAGGCAATAAAGGAGATGAATGCACGGGTTCATTAGGTGTGGTGACAGGAGTTGGAAGATTAGAAAAAGGAAAAACATGCTCATCAAAGACAACATCACGAGAAATATACACACGATTTGTTGGAACGTGAAGGCATTTATAACCTTTGTGCAACGGACTGAACCCAAGGAAGACACATTTTTTAGAACGAAACTCAAGCTTACAATTATTGTAAGGACGGAGATGCGGCCAACACGCACAACCGAATACTTTGAGAAAGGTATAATCAGGAGTCTCATGAAGCAAGAGTTCTAGCGGAGTTTTCATGCCAAGGAGTCGCGACGGAAGTCTGTTTATGAGAAAACAGGCAGTAGTGAAAGCATCACTCCAAAAACGAAAAGGAACAGAGGCATGGGCTAGTAAGGTTAAGCCGGTCTCAACAAGATGACGATGCTTACGTTCAGCTGAACCATTCTGCTGATGTGTATGAGGACAAGACACATGATGCGAAATCCCAAGTTTCTCGAAGAAGGTATTTAGATTGCGGTACTTGCCCCCCCCCCCCAATCTGATTGTACATGAATAATTTTGTGTTGTAGGAGACGCTCAACATGTGCTTGGAATTTAAGAAAAACATCGAACACATCAGACTTATGTTTAAGAAGATAAATCTAGGTAAAGCGACTATAAGCATCAATAAAACTGACATATATCGGAATCCTTGTAGTGATAGTACTCATGACCACTAATAGACATCTGAGCAGGACCCCAAACATCTGAAAACACAAGATCAAGAGGAGTTTTGACTACATGACTAGAAACAGAAAAAGGTAACTGATGACTCTTTCCCTGCTGACAAGCATCACAAACTGAGACCTCTTTATTACTAGACACTGACGGTAACTCATGGCGGTGAAGAATATGTCGAACAATGGGTGTAGCTGGATGGCCAAGACGAGAGTGTCATTGCGAGAGAGACACTCGAACCACACTAAAGACTTGAGGGACGGCTGGAGAAACAGATCGCGGCCCATCAAGAGCATATAGTCCATGACGAAGGCGCCCTCTAAGAAGTACGTCCCGTGTAGCCCGGTCCTTGATAAAAAGATGAAACGGGTGAAACTCACAAAACACATTATTGTCATAAGTAAGTTTAGGTACGGAGAGTAAGTTACAGGCAATAGTGGGAACTCGAAGAACATGCTTAAGACGCAACTGCCGAGATGTATGTGTGAGGAGAGATGCCTGACCAATATGAGAGATGTGCATACCTGCCTCATTGGCTATGTGAACCTTGTCAGGACCATGGTAGGCCTCCCAAATAGCAAGCTTGTCCAGTTCATTTGCCACATGCTCTGTGGCGCCAGTGTCCATGTACCAGGTGGGATCAACATTATAAGACTGAGTCTTTCCTTGATGCTACGTCATGTTGACTTGACACTCATTGCCCTTGCCGTTGTTGCCAAGACCCAGAAACTCAGGCTGAAAACGACGGTGACAGCGAGATGCAATGTGGCGAGGAATTCCGCACAGCTGACAAGGGGCAACAGATCCACAAGCGGCACAACAGGCACATGGGCGCCCGTTCTCGACGACGATGGTGGCACGCGATTGGGAAGGTGCAGCAGGAGGAGCGCCACCCTTGCCTCCCGTAGGAGGAGTCGAAGCAGCCGTAGGAGCAGCAGAACGGGTACCAGGACGCCCCTTCCCACCACGAACAGCAGTGTTAACCGAGGGAGCCTCATCCGGATGACGACTGGCAAGGCGTTGCTCCGTTGAGAGGAGGCGCTGAAAAAGTTCCTGCGGCTTGATGGGAACCTTGCGTTCCTGGATGACCTCCAAAAGAGAGTCATACTCGGCATCAAGACCTTGGAGAACATATGTGGTAAACTACGTGTCACGAAGTAGCTCGCCGATGGAGGCAAGCTGATCTGTGAGGCGTTTGATCTTGTTGAAGAAAACGGTGACAGAGTGATGATCCTTGCGAGTCTCATTGAGTTGTGTCCGAAGAGCCATGTGCTGAGATGAGGATTGTGCGAAGAAACTAGACTCCAACGCATCCCATACCTCATGAGACGTAGTAGCAAATAAAACCAAGCCGGTGACGCCCTCGGTGAGGGAGGACTGAATCGCCGAAAGAATCGCTTGATCTTGAGCAATCCATGGCCGGTACATATGATGATCCGGCGGGGTACATGGTAGAGTACCATCAACAAAGCCCTCCAAGTAGTGACTACGGAGGAGCGGAAGAATCTATGCGCGCCAAAACAGATAGTTGTCCATCTTCAGTTTCACCGGCAGAAGATTGCTGAAGTAGAACGGTGGAGTCGATATGACATTAAGGGCGAAGTCATAGGGCGTCACAGGAACCGCACCGGAGGAGACGATATCCACCGCAGATGAGGATTGCGGTGCAACCGGAGGCACCTGTGGTGGCGCACCGTGAGTCACAGGCCGCGGGAACCCCACATAGCTAGGGCCATAACCGGCACCAGGAGGTGCACCATAGCCGGCGCCATGACCAGCGTAGGGGGCGCCATAGAGGGCACCGTAGGGAGCGCATAAAAGGCACCGTAGGCGGCGGGGTCGTACGCATACGGCGGCGGTGGCGCTTAGGGTGCCAGCGCGCCGTAGTTGGGGCGTAGAGCCGGCGAGCCGGGAGGAGCCAAGGACGGCGCCCCAAAAAACAGGGGTCCTGTCGATCTTCCTCTTTGGAGAAGGTTGGACAGGAACGGCGGGGCGAAGACGGACGCGTCCGTCTCGATCGGATCGGTGAGCGACGCAGGGGCCGAATAGGGTTCGGCGAGCAAGGTGGTGGCGGCGGATATAGTCGCCGCGCCGGAGAGGGCAGCGAGGGTGGCCACGCCGGAGAGGGCAGCGACGGCGGCGACCTCGGAGAAAGCAGTGGAAGACGACATGGCTAGGTCAGGATCGCCAGATCGCATCTGTTACCATGATAGACAAATGGTTTTTGGGTTATGGGCTTCGACACCTGAGAGGGTCGGCCACAATAACATATATATAACAAGGGGGTACCTCATCGGGTACAGATACAATTGTACAGAGATTACAATACGTACAAGTCTACAAGTCTAACAAAGAGCATCAGCGGTCGCACCCTTGTAGACTCATCCTTGGGGGGGAGGCTTGGAGGGAACAAGTTCATTTCTAACGTGCCATATCCTCTAGAAGAGCATCAGTAGTCGCACCCTTGTAGACTCATCAATTTCGCAAATAAAATGGATGCATCAGGTAACGTCCATGCAACAGTCATGGCCCGCCTTAGAGTTCTTGTGTCTGTGCACATACAAAACGTATGGTCATCACCCAAGCCGCAGATCGGGCACGGTGAATTGACTTCCAGCCTTTGTTTCTTTTTATTACACCGGAGACCAGAGAGAGCATGGAGGAAGCTAGAAACTAAGATCAGGGAAGGATATGGAATAGAAGACAGAATCAGGAGAAAGAGAAAGTGTCATGACGCCTGTCGCGGGTAAATCGCCCAAAGTCACTGCTGAAGTTACTGTAGCAAGGGAAAGTTTTGGTACTATCAGTTCACTGCTCTCTTTTCTTTTTGTTTTAGCGAAGCTGTCAGTCCACCGCTGCTACTATTGTCCTGGACAGAACCTTGAGGCCTGGCAAAGAGAAAAAGGAAAAGTTGGAATGACCAAAGGCCGCAGGCTCCACTTGCTGACTGTCTCACTTTTTCTTTTGAGACAAACTGATGGCAGAAATCACATATTTGATTTGAGACCCAAATCAAATCACAAACTGACCTGGTCATGAAAAAATTTCACTCTGCTGACCCTTTGGTGTGGCGCCCGACAGTTGGGCGCCGCATGCTACTATGCAGCGCCCTTCCTTTAGGCATCGCACCTCCTGCCACCGTGGCAGCCCTGGTCCAGTTGCGGCCCCACACGCACCTATGCAGCGCCTAAGGGCTAGGCGCCACACTTTGAAGTGCAGCGCCTAGCCCTTAGGCGCTGCACAGTGACTTAAGCGTAGCCGCCCCAGCCCGACCAGGTAGTTCTTCATCTCTCCGCTCTCTGGACAGAGAGCAGCGGCGGCGGCCCCATCTAATCCCCCCCACATCCCTCTCAGATATGAAGATTTGATCCATGGAGGGAACAAGTTCATTTCTATCGTGCCATATCCTCCAGAAGAGCATCCGTAGTCGCACCCTTGTAGACTCATCAATTTCGCAAATAAAATGGATGCATCAGGTAACGTCCATGCAACAGTCATGGCCCGCCGTAGAGTTCTTGCGTTTGTGCACATACAAAACGTATGGTCATCACCCGAGCCGCAGATCGGGCACAGTGAATTGACTTCCAGCCTTCGTTTCTTTTTATTACACCGGAGACCAGAGAGAGCATGGAGGAAGCTAGAAACTAAGATCAGGGAAGGATATGGAATAGAAGACAGAATCAGGAGAAAGAGAAAGCGTCATGACGCCTGTCGCGGGTAAATCGCCCAAAGTCGCTGCTGAAGTTACTGCAGCAAGGGAAAGTTTTGGTACTATCAGTTCACTGCTCTCTTTTCTTTTTGTTTTAGCGAAGCTGTCAGTCCACCGCTGCTACTATTGTCCTGGATAGAACCTTGAGGCCTGGCAAAGAGAAAAAGGAAAAAGTGGAATGACCAAAGGCCGCAGGCTCCACTTGCTGACTGTCTCAATTTTTCTTTTGAGACAAACTGACGGCAGAAATCACATATTTGATCTGAGACGCAAATCAAATCACAAACTGACCTGGTCATGAAAAAATTTCACTCTGCTAACCCTTTGGTGTGGCGCCCGACAGCTGGGCGCCGCACGCTACTGTGCAGCGCCCTTCCTTTAGGCGTCGCACCTCCTGCCACCGTGGCAGCCCTGGTCTAGTTGTGGCCCCACACGCACCTGTGCAGCGCCTAAGGGCTAGGCGCCACACTTTGAAGTGCAGCGCCTAGCCCTTAGGCGCTGCACAGTGACTTAAACATCGCCGCCCCAGCCCGACCAGGTAATTCTTCATCTCTCCGCTCTCTGGACAGAGAGCAGCGGCGGCGCCCCCATCTAATCCCCCCCACATCCCTCTCAAATATGAAGATTTGATCCGTGGAGGGAACAAGTTCATTTCTATCGTGCCATATCCTCTAGAAGAGCATCAGTAGTCGCACCCTTGTACACTCATCAATTTTGCAAATAAAATGGATGCGTCAGGTAACGTCCATGCAACAGTCATGGCCCGCCGTAGAGTTCTTGCGTTTGTGCACACACAAAACGTATGGTCATCACCCGAGCCGCAGATCGGGCACAGTGAATTGACTTCCAGCCTTCGTTTCTTTTTATTACACCGGAGACCAGAGAGAGCATGGAGGAAGCTAGAAACTAAGATCAGGGAAGGATATGGAATAGAAGACAGAATCAGGAGAAAGAGAAAGCGTCATGACGCCTATCGCGGGTAAATCGCCCAAAGTCGCTGCTGAAGTTAATGTAGCAAGGGAAAGTTTTGGTACTATCAGTTCACTGCTCTCTTTTCTTTTTGTTTTAGCGAAGCTGTCAGTCCACTGCTGCTACTATTGTCATGGACAGAACCTTGAGGCCTGGCAAAGAGAAAAAGGAAAAAGTGGAATGACCAAAGGCCGCAGGCTCCACTTGCTAACTGTCTCACTTTTTCTTTTGAGACAAACTGACGGCAGAAATCACATATTTGATCTGAGACCCAAATCAAATCACAAACTGACCTAGTCATGAAAAAAATTCACTCTGCTGACCCTTTGGTGTGGCGCCCGACAGCTGGGCGCCGCACCCTACTGTGCAGCACCCTTCCTTTAGGCATCGCACCTCCTGCCACTGTGGCAGCCCTGGTCCAGTTACGGCCCCACACGCACCTGTGCAGCGCCTAAGGGCTAGGCGCCACACTTTGACGTGCAGCGCCTAGCCCTTAGGCGCTGCACAGTGACTTAAGCGTGGCCGCCCCAGCCCGACCAAGCAGTTCTTCATCTCTCCGCCCTCTGGACAGAGAGCAGCGGCGGCGCCCCCATCTAATCCCCCCCACATCCCTCTCAGATCTGAAGATTTGATCTGTGGATTCGATCCCCAATCCATCATACTAGGTAAACTCTTTCGTTCTCTTTCTTTTTCTCCGTAAATTTGTTGCCATTTTAGAGATTTGTCCAAGATTTGTTGGAACCCTTGATTTGTTTGGTTTGCTCGATTTAGGATGTGTATTCATATTGGTAGTACCCTAGTGTTATTTATTAGTTCACAATATATGATTCTTGTTAGTGAAACCCTAGATTGTTTAGTTTTTTTAGATATATATGAGATGCCTATTTTTATAGATAACTATGAGATGTTGATTTTTGTAGACATATATGAGAAGTTTGTTTAGATATATATTAGATGTTGAGTTTATTTCAAATATTAGATGTTGAGTTCATTTGAAATATTAGATGTTTAGTTTATTTGAACACATATGACATATTCATTGTGTGAGAAGGAGATGTTGAGATTCTTGTAGTTGAACACATGTTATATGTTTAGTGTATACCGATATTTGAGATGAAGATGAACTCTTATATGTTTATTGTTTGAAATTGTAAGGATGGTTTGGCTTCTGGACGATGTCTACGATGTGCAACACCGGGCCTACATGATGCGCGAGAAGGATAACGTAATAATGAGTAATCTAAATATTTTGCAAATTTGCCTTTAGTTGAAATTTACATGCCCTAAGATTTGTCATTACTTGTTTTTTGTAGAAGCTTGAACCTTTGAAGATTTGGTATCACGGGGTTTGTTGGTCAGCCGGTCTATGCCGAATCTGAACGCTCCACTGGTGTCCGCTCTTGTTGATCGGTGGAGGCCGGAGACCCACAGTTTCCATCTTCGGACCGGGGAGATGACTGTGACGCTCGAGGATGTCTCATTGATCACCGGTCTTGCTATCGACTGAAGGCCTCTCTGTATGAGCACCGATTCTGATGGGTGGCACGAGCAGATGATTGCTCTTATCGGTATGGCTCCTACCAAGGCTGAGGATGATGTAGAGGAGGGAGAAGAGAAGAAGAAGAGGGATGCGGCCCTCCCGCCGCACCGAAGGGTGCTGGGAGGAGGCCTGCTACTCGTTCCCCGCCGGGCCGGTGGCGCCTTTGGCGGAAGGCGACGGGGAACGACGAGGACGTCCTCCGACGGGCACCGTCTGGGCGACGCGGGTGGCGAGAGCAGCCCGGCGCTCGGCGCAAGCCCAATGAGCATCAGGCATGGAGACGATGGAAGATCACACGCGAATGGCGGAAGAAAGATTCCGGCACACCCCTACCTGGCGCACCAAATGTCAGATTTCGGGTTCCGGCAGACCCTTGAGATTCGAACACTGGGGTGCGCGCGGAGATCTCTCCCCTACAGATCTACGCCCGATCCCCTCGCGTGATTTGAGCTGGAAATAACGAACAACACAAGGGACACAAGGTAACTTTGCGACGTGCCGTCCAGATGCCACTGATGATGTGATCCAGACACATGCTCGTGTGTATATGTGGTACGTTGTGTCGAGGACTTTGTTTCCTGACTCCACTGGCAAGAACGCTCCATGGATGTGGCTGAAGGCGTTGACCGTCTTCGATAGCCAATGGAGCTGGGGTTCAGCGACTCTTGCCTACTTGTACCGACAGGTAGTTGGTCTATTTTATGATCAACTCATTTCTTAGCAATGCAAGCTTGCTGTCAAGTTAACATTGTTTTTCTTTCATATGTAGCTGGACGATGCGTGTTGCAGGATCACACCTAGTGCAGGCATTGGTGGTAATCTGCTTCTACTTTCTGTATGGAGCTGGCAGCGTCTGCCTGTTGGACGCCCGGAGAGCGTCAGGTTAGATCCTTGGTATGCAGATGAACATGACGAATTACGGTGCCCCACGTGGGCTTACAAGTGGGATATCGTTTCCGAGATGACGAACGATGTCAATCTCATGTACCAAAAGTACATTGCCGAGTTGGACACGATTCGCCTGAGCAGGTAAGGAGGTCATTACTTCAGTCCTTTCTCATGCTTGCTTGAAAAATAGTCATCAAATTTGCATTGTTGCCCTGTTTCATAGGTGGAATGGCAGCCATATGGCGCGGGTGAGAGCTTGGGGTACACCGCGGAGTTCCGCCTCAACCCGATGTGCTTGCGGGATAAGGATCTCTGGCTTATGCGGTGCCCACTGATATGCAACTGGGCGGTTGAGTTCCGCTTTGTCTTACGTCTCCCCCGTCTAACGACCTTCAATTCCGGGTCCGGCCATAGTTGAACTCCATGATACTCCGGCCATTGTGATTGGTCCAAGTATGGCTGGAACCGTGGAGTCCATGTATTCTTTACGGTCATGATTGAAAACTCGGACTCCCTCACGGTAAGAGGGTGATTGACGTCCACATTCCTAACCCGGGATGCATTTAACAAGTGCGAGCATGGGAGATGAAGCAAAGACCACCTCATGCAGCTGCAATCACACCGTGTTAGGGAGACCTTGAAAGCCCGGCCTCCGTGTTGGTGGCCATCGTTTGTGGTTCCTCCGGGCTCTTTCACCTCATACTTCCACTTGTTGTCGTCATATAGTATAGCTTATTCGAAGTCTTCCTTTCGTGATTGAAATTCCAACCATTCTTTAACCTTTGGTGGGAAATTGTACTTGTGCTTATCCTTGTTCTCACCAGCAATTTGCTTATCAGTCTCCATTGAGTGCTTTAAAAAGTATTCATTCATCTTGTCAAATGTGTATTGAACTATTGCTGTCACGGGTAATGCACCTACACCCTTGAGCACCTTATTGAAGCATTCTACCATATTTCTTGTCATTTGACCGTACCTCCGGCCATCTTCATTGGAAGCACGTGCCCACATATTCCTTTCGGCAATGTTCCTATTGAGAAACTCCTGACCGTCGGGGTCAAGTTTCTTGTGTCTGAGCAATGCATTGAACAATGTGGAAAACCGCTTGTTGGTGAAAGTGAGACAACAATCCTGAAGATCATCGGCCAACTCCTTCATACCACATGTCCTATAAAAGTTTGCACAAAAGTGCCTCATGCACCATCGATGATGCAACTTTGTATGTCCGAGAATGTCAAGCACCACCGCATTTAGAATTCCAGGATGGCGATCCGATATGACACAAATTTCCCTTTCAGCCGGTAATACCCTTGTTCTCAGTTGACGCAAGAACCACTCCCAGTTATCATTGTTCTCCACCTCAACCAAAGCGAAAGCCAAAGGCAACACCCGGTTATTGGCATCACTTGCTATTGCAACCAATAAAGTGCCCTTGTATTGTCCGGTCAAGAACGTGCCATCAATGGCGATGACGGGCCGACAATGCTCAAAAGCCCTCACGCATTGCTCAAAGGCCCAAAATGCACGGCCAAATACTCGGACGGTCCTCCTGTTATGAATCAATGTTTGGTGCCCATGAGGCTCAACCACGTGAACCATGCATGGGTTTGTGGCGGCCATAGCTAACAACAACCTAGGGAGTCGGTTGTATGCTTCCTCCCAATTGCCATACAACATCTTGAATGTGGCTTGCTTCGCCTTCCATGCCTTGCCGTACTTCACCTTGTAATGAAAGATGGCTTTCACAAGGTCAATGACACTCTTGATGCTCATTATTGGAAGTGTGGATATTTGGTTGGACAACCTGTCAGCAATGAACTCGGACGTGAGTTGTCTGTGTTGTTGGTACACAAGCTTGCCATCCGCATTCTTGTGCCGGCACATGTGAGTTGGTAGATAACTCACTATGCGCCAAGTGGGACCTCCTTTCCATGGCCTTGCACGCACAATCCATGGACATGTTGGCACTTCACATTTGACCGTGTAACGCACATTCACGTCCGAGTTGGCCACTTTATGTGGACGATAATGTGTAACCGAGTAGTTGTCGAGCCACATCTTCAATTCCAAGAAGGATTGAAACTCACAACCGGGATATATCCCGTTCTTGCCGTCTTCCAAATCACGGTGAGAACTTGGCCTAGCTCCAAGAGATATGCATTTGCCACCATCCACAACGGCTTCATCCGCGAGACTAAGATCCTTGAACAATGGTGTCTTGTGATCCCACCCGAATACCTTCTTGAATGCTTCAGCCTCCTTCGGCATGAACCCCTCCTCATCAACTTCTTCATCAGGACCATCGTCATCCGAGTCCGATGCATATGCACAGGAAAAAGGGATGGATTGGTCCATTATCTCTTGCACATGATATTGGTCGAGATCACCCACATTGTTGTCATGGAGGTCAACTTCGTTGTCATCCTCCTTGTACTCATCATTCTCCTCTTCAAAACCTTCATTTTGGTTGTTTGGAGTCGGGCTCAATGTTGGCCAATCTTGTTGCGTGAATTGAGGTTCACTCATTTGATCTTGGTTCATGGGTGGGGGAGTGCTAGCAACCAACGGGGAGGGGTTCCGGTTAAAGTCTAAATTCAAAGTAGACTCAACCTTCTTGGAGGCAAATAACTCAAGAGCCTTGTCTAGAGGTTCGGTAACCGTCTCCTTGTATGCAACCCAACGTTGCTCGGAGTTAACATGCATTGTCTTCCAATGGATGTGCATTCCAAAACCAACATTATGCCTTCCCTCGAACTCAACAACGTCACTTGGGTCCATCCAATTCAAATATTTCCTCACTTGTTCCAAAAGCTCCGCATAGCTAGGACTACTCTCAAACACCATGTCAAGCTCATCCGGGTCCGTCTCAACATTGCCTTTCAAAAAGGCCTCTTTATCCACATGATGAACATAAACACATGTTCTCCCCATCCCTACAATAATCAAAAACACACATATATCAAGTAAATACTTAAGAAAAATATTTGCACACATATGCCCTAACATATATATGAATTAATAACCCTAACCCCCACATAACAACCATAACCATAGCATAACCCTAACACCAACATCAAACACACATAACCCTAACACCAACATCAAAGACACATAACCCTAACACCAACATCAAACACACATAACCCTAACCCTAGCATACTATGGAAGCCTAACCAACCCAAGTTAGCAAAGAAACATAACATCATTCAACACAAATTTGCAAATCCAAGTCAAAACTAGGGTTTTCCCAAAGTACCAAGATTTGAGAAAATGTGACAATTCCTATGGATGAAAACGAGGGGATCGGAGGAGATTACCTTAAGGGAGGGGTTGGCTTCGAAATCCACGGTCAAATACTCCAGATTTGCAAGATTTGAGAAGGATTTGAGAGGGGGGGAGAGGGGAAGAGAGGAGGGCCACAAGTCTAAGGGTTTGAGTGGGGTGGGGGTGTGTGGGGTGGGGGTGGGAGGGGAGAGAGGGTGGGGCCAGCCCAAGTGGAACACAGACTGTGCAGCGCCCAAGAGCTAGGCGCTGCACATTACAGGTGTGGCGCCTAAGTCTTAGGCGCTGCACAGGTGCGTGTGGGGCCGCAACTAGACCAGGGCTTCCACGGTGGCAGCAGGTGCGACGCCTAAAGGAAGGGCGCTGTACAGTAGGGTGCTGGGTCTACCCTGCGGGTGCTGCCGAATCATGCGCCAACGAATCAGCCCATGCTCAATCGCATAGCCCTTTTTTCTTGTTGACGGATGATTAAATTAGCCAGGAAAAAACAGCGACACCACCTCAAAAAAAGGGGGGGAAACAACAATAAAAATCAATTTGGAGATGCAAGGAATCGAACCCCATGCCTCTATTCTGCATTGATTAGCGCTCGACCAATTGAGCTACATCCCCTTTCAAATTCACTTCATTAATTGAAGCATATAATATTAACGATAATGTTAACACCCAACGTGTGGGCGTTCACCACCCCGACCACACGCAAGCATCTCCGTTGGCTTCGGTACGCACGAATCTTGTAGCAAACAGGCCGGTTTTCGGCGCCACGTAGGACGATTCTCGTGTGCGGTGTGCGGGTCAGTTCGCCCGCACGGTGATGGCCATCCCGTGGTCAGCGGTTTCCACTCAGAGGCGTGCGATGGAACTGCCATGCGCCCGCACGCCACGCTCCCACCGCAGTTGATGTCAAACACGTCGCACACCGCTCCACCCTCTCCCTCACGGTTCCATTTACTTACCTGCGACGCATTTACTGGAACAACCCACTCGCACTTGAAACCCCTGGAGGAGAAGGCGAGAGGAGAAGGCGACGGCGGAGGCGGAACAATCGACGGTGTTCTCGGCCGTCGGTGGTGCTCGCCGGAGCGGAGAGGCTTCGCCGGAACCCGTGCGTGTTGAAGGTAATGCTCGCTTCATCTCTCGCAACCACTTCCTGCATTTTTTCCCCTTTCCCTCCCTGTTCGATTCCTAGATCGATTCCTAGAGGTTCTGGCGATTCGGCGGTGCGTCGGCGTTCCCGCCGGTGCCGAAGTTGTCTGCTAGCCATTTTTTGGTGGCACTGGGCAGTTTCGTCGCCGCCGTGGCGGTGGCATCCTCACTGCGGTTATGCCTGTTCGGAGGCACGCACTAGTCTTGCGCATGGATTTGGGAGGTGTCCCCCAGTTTGTTTTGATGCGCATTGGTTCGAATTTGTGTTTGCCGTCAGTTCGTGCGAGAATTTTGAGGGTGATTTTGAAGTCGAAGTAGTTGCCATTGAAACCTAGATCTAGTTAGTTTGGTTTTGAAACTATAGAACGAGGCAAACTTGGCAGAATGACTGAACGTGAACAAATGTGTGGCAACTAAACTCCCTGAACAAATGTGATAGTTGCCACAAACGTGTTTTCCTTTGCGGCAACAAATTACTGAAAATGTCTGTCATAGTTGCCACATTCAAGCTTTCACATATGGCAACTAATTTTATTGAATGACTATGATAGTTGCCACACCCACGCTCTTCCATGTGGCAAACTGAATTTTGCTGAATTTATATGATAGTAACCACAAACATGCTTTTTCATTGTGAGATCTAATTTTTTCTGAATTATTTGTTATAGTTTCCACACTTTGATAGTTGCCACAATCGGTAGTCAATGCAGTTTCGGCATCCAGCTGCACTGGACGGCAACTAATGTGCACATCGAGTGTGGGTGTTTGCCACTTGGATTGTATAATCATGTGGCAAATAGAATGTGAACACAATGTCTGTTGCCACAATGCATATATTACAGTGTGACAAATTGGCTGCATAATATGGCAACCACATTTGCGTACCAATTGTGCCAGATGCCATATCATGTCTGTTGCCACATCATGTCTGTTGCCATGTTACAGTCAGTACAATGTGGCATTTTCATTGTACTACGGACGCAATTTTTTCGTTTTGCCACAATGACTTTTGTGATATCTGAACACACTGTGCCTGTTTTCAGGTTATCGATTCAGATGTGGTTTCATTTCTTTTTTTTACTATATTGGGCTAACATGGCAACTTCAACATTTTGTTTTCAAGTGCATTAACTAACGTGCTTACCTGCCACGTTTATGTTCTCGACAATCATAGGGGGGGAGGGGAGGGGGCCGCATGCGTGTTCATGCTATATTTTTGCATTCACTAGTTGAAATTTTCTGTTAGGTGGCAAATGCTTACCTCTTACATTTACATTTTCCCCCTTAATAATTTGGTATGTTCCTACATCAGCAGAATGGCTCGTGGTGATCATCAAAATGATGACGATGATTTCATGGATCCACCACAGCGTAACCGGGCAACTGGACGGAGAAAAGAGGGCGACGAGGTAACTGTCCACACACCCGCACCATCTCCTCCCAATTTTTGTTATTGGTTGGCACCTATATCTTTTGTAGTCGTCTGTGACATTGCACTAAATTTTCATGACATTGCAAAACATGGCAACAGCTGATCACTTTTGTGTCTGTTTTTTGCAGAAGAAGAAATGTGTTCGCGACAGAGCCTCCGAGGAACGTCTGACTGTGTTGATTGAAAAATTCACCAACGATCAAAAGGGGGCTCCTGCTGAGATGGGTATGTAGGCTCTGATGGATGTCTGGTGCACGAACCTTGTCAACCTTGTATGCGACTGGCTTGGTGAGATCTACGAGCCTGCCTCCAGGGAATTCGTGATTCCGGGACGCGGAAGACTTCCGTTGAACGAGGAATCCGTGTTCTGCAATTTCGGTATGCCTCGTGGACATATCAAAGTCCCATACGAAGTTAATAATGAGATCGAGGAAGCGTTGTTCGCCCGTTTGTTTCCTGGATTGGAGTCCATGCCGAACACGTCTGTACTGGCAGATTCGCTGCAGGACATGACGACGCACGGAGATGTTCTCAAGATGAAGCTACTCATGTACCTCATCTCAGCTATTTTCGCGCCGACCACTTCCCTTCACCCAAGCAACAAATGTTTCCCCATCCTGGTGAATTATCCATCCTTTCTACTTTATTTTCCTTCAATCTTCTGGCTCCGATGTCACGTGTTAAGCTAATGACTGGCAGTGTTTTCGTTGTTTTTTTTTCCGTTTGATTTCTGATGCGGCAAACTTTTTGCCCTGAAATTTTGTGTGGTGCAGGCGAATCTGAAAAATGTGAAGAACATGAACTGGTGTAAGTTTATTGCCAACTTTCTCCATGATGCTTTCAAAAACAAGATGTACCAGAAGGGTTGTCGACTGCATTTAATGGTATTTATTTTACCAGATCTCTGTGTGAACTCTTGTTTATAACACAGTTTTTTTCATGCATGGCAACCCTATCATAACAAGATGGCAACTTCCATAATGATAATGTGGCAACTGCCATAATGACAATATGGCAACTGTCATACTGACAATATGGCAACTGCCATCATATTAGCATGGCAACTGCTATCACAGTATGATGGCAACTGCCAGCACACTATGATGGAAACTAGCACATACATACTATCATTGGATCATACATTATCCTGCTCTTTTTCCCAACTACAAAGTACCCATGATGGCAATTGACATTTGTTTCTTTGTAAAATTGTTTTAAATCAGCTCATGTATGTCGACTGTCTTGATCTGTCCACCGTGGATTTCTCTGGGGTAGGAGGCCCGTCGCCTACGCACAAGTTTGCTGTTTCTGAGAGGACCATCAACGCTGTCAAGACTGTGCTTGCCGCAGACAGGGCAACTGATACCACATATGGAAAACTACAGGTTAGTTTTTGTTTATCTCTTCACACGGCATGCTTACAAATTTGACATGAGGCAACCGTCCGTGGTTTATAAGGCATGCTTACAATTTCTTTTTGTTTTTCATAGCTGATGGCCAAGCATGCTATAGACTACAACGTGTTTGGGGGGCCTCAAAAATTTGGAAAGTGGATGCACGTGCACTCAGCTCCGTCTTGCCCTTCTGAGGTAATCAAAATATCGACATCCATTGTTTGCCGTGGATTACTTGTTGATGTCGTGCAAGCGACTGCAATACGGGTTGTTGTTGATGCTTCTTGTTTTCGTGCACATGCGAGGGCACCAGTTGAGCATCTAATTGGGCAGTTTGCATCCGGAATGACCGGCTTGCTCGGGAAGTTGGTTGAGGGGTGGACGTCCCTCAGTGCCTCTGACAGCGACGCGGCTGCGAGGCAGTTCACTTCATTTGTCCCAGAATGTACACATCGACCAATCGGTTACCGTGGTCGGTATGACTACAACAGTTCCCAAGAGCCCGGTGACACACAAGATGATGTAGATGGAGATGCTGGCCTCAGCAAGGATGACGGCAATGACATGGATAATGTGCATCAGGACACGGATGACGATGAACATGCTGAAGTTCGCACAGGCGGCAACAAGGGCAAGGATGCAACAGATGCCCCCCCACCGGAGAAAGTGATAGAACATACGGCCGCGAGAGGGGAGGGGGTGTTGCCATCAAGGTGGGGGAGGGCTCCAGATGATGTTGGGCAGGGTTCTCATGGAAAGAGGTCTAGGACCGATCCCGTAGCTGTCAGCAGGAGGTTCGACTTTCAATTTTAGTTTTCTGCTGTGTCTATTTTCTTGGAACAATCTCATCCATTTCTTTGCACTTGTTTTTTGTCAAGCGCGGCAATGGGTTTGTTGTCTGACAGTTGCCACCTTCTTTTTTCCCTCCATCTGTTACGTGCAGGGAGCCGACTACTGGTGGACGGGCAGTTACGAAGAAACAGGCGCCAACGCCAACCCGTATTTCTACTCGCTTGAACAAAGGTGCCCCCATTGCCGGTGACACCCCTTCCACCAGGTCTTCTCCTCGTACGACGACGACCAACACCGGGGATCCTGTCGTGTTGCCAGACCTGAGGAAGCCAGTCAAGAAGTATGTTTATCCATGTGCTTTCATGTACATAGTAGTATTTTTTCTTGAATTTCCAATGCTACTGTTTCAGCTTGTCACATGTTCTTCTGTCATCGTCCCCCACGCGGCAACCGCTGTTTTTCCAAATGATTTCTTCCTTCATATTTTTAGTTTACGGCAACTCCTATTGGTCTTTACATGGCAACTGGCATCTAGGCCAACTGGCAACTACCACTCTACCTAATGGCAGCTGCCATCTTTTACCTTTGGCTTTGTGAGCTCATCCCACACACAGGTTTCAAATTGCATTCCTGACAGAACATACACTTGTATCATTCTTCAAGTTTGCTAACATGGCAACTGCTGCTGGATGGCAACTACTAACTATGACACATGGCAACTCATGTTCCCATTACATGGCAACTGCCAGCTTTTCCACTTGTTTTTTTCATTCTTTTAAGATTTCTACCATTCCAAACATATTTTTGTTCATTTTTTCATACCTTTCTCATGTGATTTTTTCTTTTTGCAGGGTGAAGAAGACTACTACGCGCGGAGCCAAGCATAGCAGTAAGGACCCATTCGAACGCCTACATTCAAAGTTGTCAACGGGGGGCAACTCAAATGTACATGAGGCACCCGGCGACAACGCTGCTGCTGCACCGATGACTGCTCCCACCAACTCTGATGCAAGTGGCCGACCATCTCCGCCAGCTGTGGATGTCCAGGCTAGAACAATAGGCATCGGTACATCGGGGAGTGACGAGTCGTATCTGCGAGGACAGCTGAAATATTGCCAACTCTTCTGGCAATGAAGGATGCTGCTGTGAGCCATGCCACCCCATCAGCAAGTGTTGAAGTGGACGCTCCCGAGACGAACCTAGGCAAGGAAGATTCCCGCTCTTCCGACACTGATTCCAAGCGCGTGCGTGGTGGCACACCTGTGTCCACGACAGAAGCCGCTGAGGCGACAGTTCATAAGGATATGCCATCTACAGGTGAGAGTCCCGGCACAACAGCTCCAGCCCCTGTCGGTGCAGATACTGCTAAGGTGATCGTGGTGCGTGCTGGTCTTCCACCTAGGCGTCGCAGCCCCACAAGCAACCAACAGTCATACCCAACGCACCGGCTGTATCTAGGAGCAGGAGAGACGAGTCTGGGTATGTTCCTGCGTCCATAGTGTTCCCGCCACCCGCAAAAAACAATGTGATGGAGAAACCGCAAGACCGGAGCACAATTGATGCAGGTGTGAAGCCGGGCACGAGTGACGCAGGTGAACGGCTGGCGAAGACTGCGCCTTTACCCGCAGTGGAAATCCCCAGCATAAATCTGCGCACTTTCAGGCTCCCAGTCAATGTCGGTGTCCCCTACAGCCCAAACAAGAAGATTGCCATGAAAGCTGCTGCTGATACCGCTGACAACACGCCCCGCCCTGCAAATAAGCCCGAACATTCTGTAGCGGCCGATTCAGATATGTTTGTTGATCTTTCACCATTGGATTCTGCCTCGCAAATCATTCGTGGTCCGGCCAATAGGAATGAGAGGCACCCAATGGCATTTAACCCATCGAGCTTTAGCCTTGGCATCAGTCAAGATCAACCGGTGGTGCAAGATTCTTTGCCAGTTGCCTTTGCTTTCCCAGGAGGCATGCCCGCAATGATGGCGCAGCCAATGGTCGAGGGCTAGAAGGCTGTCAAGTTTGTGGAGCCAATTGTGCAAGGTACACTTGTCGTGTCCTTCTGATTTTCATGTATACATCTTTGTAGTTTGAATTTTGTCCCAATCATATTCTTTTGGGTGTTCTCACTTGTGATGGCAACTGCCATGTGATGACATGGCAAGTGGATTTGATGCACCATGTCCTACATTTTTTTGTTGCCATGCTGCATTTTTGACATTTGTGTAAACACGTGGCAACTGAAGTTGATTCATCATGGCAACTATATTTGCTGGCACATGGCAAATATAGTGCATTC
The DNA here is from genome assembly GCF_018294505.1 of Triticum aestivum. Classification (NCBI taxonomy): domain Eukaryota; kingdom Viridiplantae; phylum Streptophyta; class Magnoliopsida; order Poales; family Poaceae; genus Triticum; species Triticum aestivum. The sequence continues at coordinate 785,664,293 of NC_057801.1, forward strand.
CACATGGCAACTGGATTTGCCACACCATGTCACCTGCATTTTTTTGTTACCATTCTGCATTTTTTCTATACGGAAATCACATGGCAAGTGGAGTTGACACAACATGGCAATTGCATTTGATGTGACATGGCAACCACAATCCATCTAGATGGTAATTCAGCACAACTGCATGGCAACTGTAGTTGCCATGACGTGGCCACTGTAGTTGCACCACACATGTCAATTTCCCCACTATTTTTCTACCTACATCTCACATCATACGCCCAATTTCCTCACAACCCATCCGTTTTCTGACTTTCTCCTTATCCTAACACACTTTTTATTTTTTGAATCATTGCAGGCACCCCTGGGGAAATTTCACCGTCACTTGATGAAGCTTACGGCAAGATCGAGGAGGCAACATTGCAGAGGAGGACGTCGCGAGGGCAAGGGCAATCAAGTTCCAACTTGCCTGCAGAGACGGCATCTGAGGATACCATCAGAAGTGCCACCCCTGGTTCTGTGAGACAGCAGAGGGTAGTTCACCCACCTCCCGCGAAAGACTACGAGCCTGAATTCAGGGCCACTAAGGAACAGACCCAGCTGTACGTCATCATCAAGCGGTTTGGAAATGCGAGGGCCACCAGCAAGCACATGAAGGAGTTGAAAGCGTAAATGACCACACCCTATAATCTCTCATTTTGCTTTGTTCCTTTCTTAACATTCATCTTCTTCGTACTCTCTATACATGATGCGCTTATGTTCTAGTTCTTTCATATTTTTTTTTACTTAGCAGGCTTGATTCTTCCATGTTATGTCGTTTTCATACAGCTCATGTTTGGACAGAACCAAAGTCATTCAATGCGGAGCAACGTACGTCGACCTGGGTGATCTCGCCGAGTCCGTGAGGCCAAACGGTAAAATGTCGACAAATGTAGTTGCATGCGGGATCGACTACATCAACAATCACATCGATGTGTGTGCCGACAAGATCATCATGCATTACAGTGTGACATGCAAAATATGGGATGGTGACTTCCACCACAAAATCCTAAGGAAGAATTTCGCTCAACACGGTGAATTCAAGCTAACACTGAAGAAATATGTGAGTACTCCTCCCCTGTCTGCACTATTTTTTCACATGGTGTGGTTTTTGCCATCTTATGCACTTGTGATTATGTGGCAGATGTTTTCATGTGGCAACAACTGTCGTGCACATTTACTTCTTTTGTTTTTTGCATCCCGTGCGAACTACGTGGCAATTTGATTGTAAAATGCAAGGCACATTTTGTTCACCCATAACCAAACATTCTACGTGATTCTATTTTTTTTGTTCCTCCGCTGTTCTTTTTGTGTAGTCTGCTTTCTCATTCATTCACTTTTCAAATGCAGGTCATGTTCCCCATGTTCCAGGATCTTGCACCACATGACACTCAAGACAAGTGTGGTCACCACTATGCGGTCTATCTTGACGTGAAGAACCAACGTTTTTAGATGCTTGATTCAATGCGTTCGGAAGCTGATTCAGATCTTACTACGAATGCCGAATTCTTCATCAACAACCTCAAAGGGACATGGAACCGTCACTACGAGCATTCAAAGGTCCAGATCAGACATTTCCCGATTGAGTATGTGGCGACTGTGAAGCAAGGGAACACGTAATTTCTTAACCCCCTCCTTCATGTGCTGTTTACATCAATGCAACCCCTATTTTTGTTGTCACATCTGAATTGAAGTCTATCTTTGATACGCCTATCCTTTTTTGCGTGTTCATCTGAGTCTTTTTCTCATGCAGTACGGACTGTGGCTTTCATGAGCTAGAATAATTTGCAAAGTGGGAAGGCAGAGTTGTTCCCGCTATCACAGCTGCAACGGTCGTTGAGCTCCGGAAAATCCACACACAGAACTGGTTGACGAATGAAGATTTCAACAAGCATCCCGGAGCACGCGAGTTCGTGGAGGAAGCTGTCAAGAAAATCAACAAGAAGTACAAGTGATCACGTGGTGTTACACACCGGACGCATACCTTACATTCTGTTGCTAAGGAATGTAAGGTACTTATCTCTTTATCATCGTCGAAAACTATGTTTGTGTGCTATGTTACGACTGCAACCCCGCGCAGGCTAATATGTAGTGGTGGTGTGTGAGCGACATTTTAGTAGTTTCTGTAATATATGTGTGGACGTGAACCTATTTTAGGCGTTAATGCACATATGTTTTTATGTTTTATCATTATTACAATGGTTTCATCGCTTACAGCACCAGTTTGCTATTTTGATTGTGTCTATGATGTTTTAAAATAGATGGCAAATGTAGTTCAACATACATAGGTAGCGAAAGTCATCGTCGGTTTTCATTTTGTCTATTTTGCTTCTTCTTTTTCATCGCTAAGTGCACCGGCTAGCATGGGGTAGGGTTGATCATGCATCCACAACCTTGGCTGCGGTTTATGCACGTTACGCCTTTTTCCAACTTGTTTCCCATACATCGCCCACAACACACTATGTTTCTCTAAACTGCGTGGTATTTGTCATGGAAATATATGTCATGCAGAGTCATTTCAAATACCATGGCATATTTTCAGCAGAGCTAACATGGTAGATACAGTTCAAACAACATGGCAGATCAAGCATAATTAACATGGCAGATACAGTACAACTAACATGGCAGATCCAGTACAACTAAAATGGCAGATCTAGTACAACTAGCATGGCATATTTAGTACAAAGTAGCATGTCATATATTTAGTATAAAATAGCATGGCATATATTTAGTACACATAACATGGCAGATTTAATACACATAACATGGCAGATTAAGTACCCATAACATGGCAACTGCATTTCTCCACTCAATGAATTTTCCTTCCACTTTGGATGCTCCTCAAGAGTTATTCTCCCAATTTAAAAAAATCTCATCGTCTAGGGTACAAACAAAATGTCCACAAGGACCATGTCACATTGCCCCAATTTCTGCTCATGGATTGCCCACCCCTTTCTTCGGTTTCTTGTGTTTTGCTTGAATCTCCAATCCCGACTTGTACCTTATATCTCTTGGGCGACCCTTTGTGATGGAACGGGGTGGGTTCCTGACCTGGGTTTGTGTGCTTGCTGTTCCAGATCCTTTCTCTGAGTTTTCAGATGATGGCCCCATCAATGAAGGCACACTTGATGTGCGGGGGAACCGGTGTAAGGCTTCCTCAGCTTTCATCTTCTTGATCTCATCAAGCTCTCTTTTCAGTGCCTTCCTGTGTTTTTCTGCTACTCTCGTTGTCTCATCACTCTTGCACGCTTCATCAATTAGCTCAGCCTAGTTCTTTGTCAGCACAACGTGCCTCACGGCTTCCATGGTTGACTCAGGTCTCTCGTCATGCACAGCCAGAACCGCGTGTGTTGTCTGCGGCGCCAACACGTCATCAGCGTCCCAAGTCCATCACCGCCTTATGAAATGACGGGGCATCCGTGTCACAGCGTTCATGTCCATTACTTTTAGTATGTGACAACACACAATGCCGTCCCGTTCGAACTTGCAGCATTGGCAGTAGTATTCGCCTTGCTCGATTAAGACATTCACGAAGTAGTTCCTTCCTTTGTCTGGGTCTTCAGGTTCTGAATCCGACAATGCCCAAAATAGAACACACCTTGAACGTATGTTCGTCCACCTGGAAAGCCGTGAACATGCTGGCACGCTTTATTTCTTCCTGAAATCTACAAGTTTTGTGTGTTTTATGTTAATCTATCGTGCGATCTTTTTTTTGTAGCACGTTACGCTGTCATGGAAATAGAAATAGATTTTTGTTTGAATATGGCAAACATAGTACACTGAACATGGCAAACATAGTACACTGAACATGGCAACTGTAGTATACCAGACATGGCAACTACAGTACACCAGACATGGCACCTGCAGTACACTGAACATGGCAACTGTAGTACACTAAACATGGCAACTGCAGTACAGCAGACATGGCAACTGCAGTACACTAGACATGGCAACTGTACTACATTTTCAACTGGCCATCATCATTTCCACACCAATATTTCCCCCAATGGAAGCACATTGCATGAAACATGGCATCTACATTTGAGTAAACATAGCAATTGCATTTTCAACAAACATGGCAGTTGCATTTCAGTAAACATGGCAATTGCATTTCAGCATATGCGTTGACAATATAACATTTTTCAGTTGACATTGGCATTTGCATACCAACATGCCCCAATGGAAGTGCAGTTCATTAAACATGGCATCTGCACTTCATTGAACATGGAAAATGTATCCGAGCAAGCATTGTAAACAGAAATTTCATTGAACATGGCAACTTCAGCTGAGTAAGCATGGCAAACAGTATTTCATTAAACATGCCAACTGCATATCATGGCAACTGCATTGCACTCTACTAGGCACCTACTGCCTTAGTGCTTTTGCGCAAATAAGACCGTAACGCAACTGACTTACTTGTTAAAGATATTGTTTGTGTATATCTTGCTCATTTGCCTCTCCATTGGTAAATACGTTAGCAGTTTTGGCTGCTTTAGCGCGGTGGTAGCTTCTTGCTGTAGCTCAGATCCCAGATTTTTTTGTTGCAGAGCTGTGTACTGCTTGGCAAACTGTAGCAATGAGTTGCCAGGACTCACGTATCGCTTCAAAACAGTATTGAACCCCTCGCTGCGCTGCGTAGTCTGCAGAAAGGGGAAGAAGCACTGCATGAAGTAGGCGGGCACCCAGTACATTCGCTTCTCCCACAGGCTAGCAAGCGTCTCATTGTCTTGGACTTGATGTGTTTCAACCATGGCCATCCAGCTCCTTTCAAACTCCTCTACCGTCAAGCTGTGGTCCACGCAATGCTCGAATGCCTTGTGCAGCTCTGGACGGTCAGCAAAGAACGGTCGTAGCGTCTCCACAGCATTCTTTATAATGTGCCACCTGTAGTGCCTGTGCACTGCCAACGAAAAGACCTCCTCTATGCCTGCACACATGCTGAAATCCTGGTCTGTTATTATGTTCATCGGCGCAAGTCCATCCATGCACTCCAAGAAGGTCTTGAGCAACCAGACGTACCCATCCGTGTCTTTGTTCCGAACGAGCCCGCAGCCGAACTGCAACAACTGATTGTGGTTATTTATTCCTATGAACGGAGCGCATGGCATCTTGTACATATTGGTGAGGTACGTCGCATCGAATGAAATGCAATCTCGGAAATGTTTGTAGGCTCTCCTTGCAGCACCATCCACCCAATACATGTTCCTGACACGGTCCTCATCGTCCAACCTTATCCTGTAGAAGAAATCTGGATCTTCCTTTGCTTTCTCATCGAAGTAGGCAATGGTAGCCTCTATGTCAGCCAGCCTGCTCTCTCTACAGTACTTGGCCTGTAGGTTTGTGACGTCAGCCGGTATGTACGGCATGCTACTCAGTTTCCCCTTTTTGTTGTGGATGAGTGATAGTATTTGGACCATTCTTGATGGACCGACGTTACAATCATGTAGAAACTTTACGAATTGCCTTTTGACTGGGGTGAATCCTCTGTGGGCGGTCAGAAATTTGACTAGGTCGAACTTCTTTATGAGTTTGTGGTTGTCCTCGTCAAAACATTCAGTGACCACATACTGTGTTCCATCTACGTTCAGCTTACACCGGACAGGGCATCCCGTCTTGAGAATGATTCCTCTTTTTCGTTCCGGAACGACAGGCGCATCACCTTTCCCCTTCTTGTTCCTCCGTGCCTTGTGGCACCTCATCTCACCTCTGTTGTACTCATTAGTTTTCTTAATTTTCCTATGGTACTTGGTGTTGACCGCAAATCCATGGAACTTTGCATATGTCTGGTAGTATTCCTTTGCTTCTTAGAATGATTCGAATCTCTGCCCAATGTATGGTGGTTGAGGTACCATGATCTCTGATTGCCCGCCATCTTCATCCCCTTATGCCTCGTCGTTAGTTTCATCATTCACTTCAGTATCGGCGGTAGTTCCATCCACTTGAGTGTTGGCAGTGCTTGTGTTCAAAGGGGTGCTTGTCGGTATTGCTGGAATGATTGCCATTCTCGACTGTGACTCGAAATTGTCTGCGGCATGATTGTCTGCTGGCTGGTGGAACGCGTCTTCCGTGCGCTCAGAGCTCCCCGCAGTAGATATCCCCGCGCCGCTGTTAACTGTAGTTGTAGGCCCTGTAATAGGAAAAACAGGTACGAGAGTAAGTTTTTTGTTTGAATAACATGTGTATCGCAACGGATCACACCATCTACGAGTGATTTGGCACGACATCATTTCAAACAGCAAGCCGTGAGTCTGCGCGTGGACATGTACGGCAGCTATAGCTATCCAGTGATGGCAGCTATTGTTCAACAAACATGGCAACTATTGTTTTTGCCTACAAATAACTACAAATAACAAATGTAGTGCTGTTTTTGTGGCTCAGTTTTTTCCCTTACCTTGTTGTGTTGCATTTGACCTTCTTGTGTGGTCTGTGACACCAAAATGACATGCTCCACCTGCAATTTGTGAAGCTTGCCACGAGACATTTGCCGGGTTACCACCAGTGTAATAACCTGTACGCAAAGTAGTGGTTAGTCAATTCATGGCAAATGCATTTTGTGTTAGCACGGCAACCGCAGTTGCCCCCGATGTGGCAACTGCAGTTTTACTGGCATGGCAACTATATTTGCATCGGCATGGCAACCGCAGTTGTTCCTTCATGGCAGCTGCAGTTGCCATGGCATGGCAAATGTAGTCGCACTGGCATGGCAACTGCAGTTGTTCTTCCCTGGCAACTGCAGGTGTCCAGGATGGCAACAACATTGTCCAGGGATGTCAAGTGTAGTTTCTAATACATGGCAACTATAGATGTCCAGTCATGGCAATTGTAGTTGTCAACTATGCTCCTTCTGCTAATTGATCATCCGCAACTTCACTTTTTTTATGGACTCACCTATGTATGACGTCGATGGCAGGTACATTGGTGCTGCCTGATGCCACGCGCTGCATGAAGGCTCTGCATTTTCACCCGTGGTAACTCGTGAGTCCTTTTGCCAGTTTTTTTTGCATGTTCATTTTTCATGTCCACAGCAGTATGTGCTCTTTTCTCGGTTTGCATTACCTTGATTATCCATACAAGCTAGTTGAATTTGGCTGCCCGTACATTTGTTAGTGTTAGCGCCTTGTGAGTGAACTTGCCACGGGGGCCCCCTAATTGTGTTTTGGTCATAAGAACCTGCGAAAAAATGACAGTGTACGACATAAGTAGAATGTCATCTTCATCGTTGTGAAGATGGCAACTGTTCTCTTCTTTTGTTATCACACATCATACCTACGCCTGCATACTGTTCTAGTAGTGGCAGCAACAGCCCTAAAGAGATGAGATGACTGTACTCTGTTGCATCCCAAGGGGCCGTTTCTGGCCTTTGAGAACCCCAAGCATCAACGCCATCTTCGTGATTCATTCTTTCCGTGTCTCGCTTCTTTCCAATGTGTTCTCAATCACTGCATGAACAAGAAGGCATCAACAATCCACAAGAATTGTATTCTTCTGCTGCTTGCACATAGAAGATATGGATGGCAAGCGACGGGTCAAAATAGGTGGCAGCTACTGACAACGAAAGGTGGTAACTGTCGTTATAAACAAGTGGCAATTAATTTCTTCCAACCCTCTTCATTCCAAAATTTGTCCCTCCTGTCCTTCTTTAGTGATTCCTACTCATCCATTTTTCATACTCAACTACTTGCGTCAGTTAAGCTAGGAAGTTAAGTCAATTTCAAACGTAGTACATGGCAGATTTGGTGTACTCTGTCTGGCAATTGCGACTACACACTGAACCATGTAGTGTTCTACCCCTATAGCATAGATCCAGCACAGGATCGGGAGATTTTCAGCCTTAAGGATGAGAAGGTCGAGATCGGGAGATTTTCACCTGGTTTTTAGATGATCGTCTCTGGAGGTCTGGGTTGGAGTTTGGGGCTAGGGGTGAGGAGGGTTGGGGTGTGGTTTTGAGGTGGGAGTGCCCTACGTATCTGCTCTGTTTGCCATGGCAACCATAGAAGGCCGGCGACGGAGGTCGGGGTTCGAGAGGTGGGGGACGATGGCGGCAGACGATAGAGGGGATGGATCGGAGGCCGGGAACTGCTTGGTCGTGCGGGCAGCGGGTCGGCTTGCCCGGACGGGCAGTGCGGGCGGGGTTGGCACGCAACGGACGTGCGGGCCGTGCGTTTGTGCGCGCGGACGTGGTCGTGCGGGCCGGTTCCCGTCCATGCGACACGAGGCGTGCGGGCGGGTTCCCATTGACGCCACACGTGTGGCAGTTATTCGGACCCAATATTAATTAACTGACTGCAATCAAGAAAAATATTGGTCGTAAATATATATCCAAAAAAAGCGTGAGTTTGTTTTGCATGCAGGCGTGAAAGCTATATATGCACCACGCAGTTGAGCAGGCTGTACTTAAACTAGTTTCTTCCTATAACAAACAAAACAGTCAGCCGAGACATGACGATTTCAGCCGGGCACAAACCATGTCAATTTGTGTGCGCGCTACTACGATCACACAAGGTCATTTTCATTGTAAACTGATCACACAATATCAGGTTGGGTACAAAGCTCCCATAAAAGAAAGTTCGGTACAAAGCTCCCATAAAAAAACAGATTGGGTACAAAGCAAGCTCCTATCTATCCAATTATCCATCGCTGAGCATCCAATTTCCAGCCCAGTTGACGATGCAATCAGCAGTCAATGCAGCGTCACGTAGTATTCTTTCTTGCCGGCTAATTTTTGGAGGAAAAGGAAAAGCAATAAATAAAAAACACCATGGAGATGCGAGGTATCGATCCCCGTGCCTCTATCCAACATAGATTAGCGCTCTATCAATTGAGCTACATCCCCGTTAATATGCATTGCATTAATTTGTGGTTGTAATATTAATTAATTACTTACTTGCGATCAAGAAAAATATTTCTATCTAGGTCCAGCAATTTTGTTGTTTTAATTCAGTGATTAGTTAAACAAAAATGATATTATTACGTAAAACTCCTCCTCTGCTAGGTTTTGTCCTTTTATCCTTCTTACCCTTCTTACCCATGTTCCTATCAGGCTTGCTAAATCTGGTTTGTATGTGTTGGTACGATTGAATTCCCTGAGAGTTTTGGAGATTGTTGGATTAAAACAGTGATGACCTAATGTGTTTGCTAGTACACACAGAGAGATTAGTGACGGTGCAGATATCCTTCAGTACCCTTGGTAGAGTTACTAGCATGGCTAGAAGTCTTAGATCAAAGGTCACATGGTTTTACTCAGGTTCGGGCCTCCGATGATGAGTAATGCCCTACATCCTTGTTGTTGTTGTCATTCATGGAGGGTATACCTCGTGCAGGGACTACAAGGGATTTTTTGAAGTTCTATCGAGAGTTGAGTTCTAATGAGTGCCCTCTAGCTCCCCTTATATACACGGTGGAGACTAGGGTTTTACAAGGAGAGATGTGATCTAGGTGTCCAAGATGATCCAGGGACGTATATACCTTCCATCAGGCTCCTTCCTGCCGTCGGGTACTTGTTGGACCTTCTAGACCCTTAGCCAGGCCTGGGCCTAAATTTATCTTAGGCCCCGATTCGATTTTTGGATTTTATTATCCGGCTGTAAACATATACACGTGTACTTTACCGGTCTCCAGCAAAATTAGGGTACCTGGAAACCGGGGCAGGGTGGGCTCATGGTTGTGAAAAGGATGATGAAAACTAAGATGGCGCTGGCGCCTCGCCCCACGCAGTCTATGTCGATGGTGCCTTGCTGTGTTACTCTGTGTGTGTGTGTGTGTGTGTAAATGTCCTGATGTGGTCAGTACATAAGTATTTGAATACTTTTCATTAGCCCATGGTCTATTTATTTGGCAAGCTCTCTAGAATAATATTTGATTATGGCATAAGAAATGAGAAGATACTTGCAGTCAAGCAAAAAGAGACAAGAACCACAAGTTAAGATCGTCTGAGTATCTTCAAGGCTGCCCTTGCTAATATTCAATTCCAGAAGACCTTTGGCAAGTCCTTCGCAAAACAAAATAAATGAAATGAATATCAAAGTATCAGGGACACCATAACATAAACTGGAATAGAAAGGACAAATAAAAAATTGAAGGGCGATAAAGAAAAGTGTACCGGTAAGTCTATAACCAAAGACAACAAATCTTGTTCCGGCACCAAATCTGAAACAGTATACGTAAGTAAGCATCACACGTCTGTTACTGAAGATACGCATTGTCAGTATGTCTCTTATTTTCGTACTGATAACACAATCATGCATAATCAAATAAATAGATCACCAAGTCAATAATTTGCCAAAATCAGTTGACCACAGCCAGCATGAACATCACCTGTATGCAATGCTTTCTTGGAATAAGAGAACACCAGGGCAACGCAATTGCTTGGTGGAAGAACTGGTCGTCGCCACCGTCTTACTCATCCTCGCGGACGCACTCGCCCTTGATGCCTCTCAGCCATTCGCTGACGCGTCACTCAGGGAGTTGTCAGCGCAGAAGGTGATCCACTGGTTTAGGACCTGCGATGCTGGTGGCTTCTCATCCACCATCGCCTTCCTGATCCTGCATTTGGCCGGCTCATGATGCGTGTCCAACGTGTACCTGCCGCCGGAGTGCTCTCATCACTCAGAATTTAACAATGTAAAATCTCAGGATGAGAGGATTAGTCTTTGCCTAAAAATAGAGCGATGGTAAACTCATAACTCTGAAACTACATTAACCAAGGGATAACCAACATTTACTTGTCCAAACAAAGTGTGTCATTCATGGGCTATAGGTTCTGCATAATTGTATAGAATTTAACAAGGTAAAATCTCTGCATGAGAGGATTAGAACACACCTTGTGCCTGCCTCACGGCACAGTTGTTGATAGTATAGGTTCTACTGAATACACATCAAGGAAAATTATGCTTGTATTGTACATGATCTCCTCCTCCCCTACTCCAACCTCCGCCTGTTACACAGAGAATGCTTCTTCCTAAACTGTGAGACAAGTTGCATATGGTGAATACGCTAGATTTTGGAATGGGGCAGCCATGACAGTGAGGGGAAAAGGAGATGAGAGGTTGTGGATGTACCTCCGTGAAGGGCCTCCTTCTGATCTGGATCCCACTACATAGCCCGTGGAATGGTCAGAGAAGATGGGTCGCGACGCTGGCTGGGTGAAGTTGGAAGCGCCGTCTTGCATAGATGCAAAGGGCCCGTTTCTCCTCTTGCGCTCGTATGCCGCCACCGCACCCTACCTTCCTCTTGTGAGCTTGTGCTGCCGCCAAGAACCGAGAGCAGGTGGCTTATGGGGGAAGGGGTGCTCGTGGCAGCGGTGACGGGGCGGTGGCGGCGGTGCCGACGCCTAGGGATCGCCCGATGCCGAGAGAGATTTACATGAGGCCGGTTGTGGAAAGGAAGGGGCTGGAGCGAGGGGACGTGCGGAGCGAAACGTTGCTGAATGCAGCTGAGATGGGCTTCGTGCCGGAGACGCCCAATCAACCACAGGCCTCAGAAATTTCTCCTAGAGTAGCCTCCCTTAAGGACAGCCAGCCCATGAAGCGAAAAACGTGTGTGTAATGGCTGATCGAATGGCTGGAGACGACTCCCACACGAAATCCAACGGCTTACAGAGCAAATAGCGTTAGATGGCTCGCTTTAGATTCAGTTTTACTGTCCTTAAATTTGGAAAGTAAGTGTAATTATTACAAGCAAAAAAAGACTACCCAGCCACCTAATCAAGGGTCACCCAGTTTTTTCGGACGGGTTTTTTTGTACTGATGTATTCTTTTTGTTCTAAAAGAAAACTTCTAATCTATTCATCTTCAAATATGGTAGTACAATGAACACTAGAAATAATAAAAATTACATCCAAATTTGTAGACCATCTAGCGACGACTACATGCATTGAAGCGAGCTGAGGCTGTGCCGTTGTCAATGTCCCTCACTCGCTGGAAGCGGGCGAAATTTGTTGTAGTAGACAGTCAAAAAGTCGTCGTGCAAAGGCCCCATTGGACCAACACAACAGAACAACATCCGCCGTCGATGAAGAGTCGCGTAGATCAAAATGATTCAATCTAAATAAGACACTCGGACGTAGACAAATGACGACCAGATCCGAACAAATCCACCAAAAACAGATCCGCCGGTGACACATCTCCACAAGCCCACCGACAATGCTAAGATGCACCACTGAAACGGGGGCTAGGTGGGGAGAACCTTATTCCATCTTCAGGGAGCCACCGCCATCTCGCCTTCCTGAACAGGACACAAAGCCTAACAAAACTCAAAAAAAGATGTAAAAACAGAGCCCTCCCACTGACAAGGGCCGGGATCCACTCTGCTCCCATGGCCCCAAGGCCACCGAAGGTGAGGCGGACCGGCGGCGACGCCGGAGGGAGACAGAGAAACCCTTGTACAGGTGTATTTGACTGAAATACGTCAATCCAATTGGGGACTGAGGGTTCACATTACAACTCTCAACTTACTTTGGATCAAGTTTCACAACCATTCATAATACAACTTTGAGATGGATTGAGGACGAGTCGTTGCTCGATGGTTGGGTTTGGCAATGGCTGTCGAACCCACCAAAGATCGATCCCTTGGATGGATGTAGGAGTCTCATCCGGGGTATTTTTTCCTTACACGTATCTCACGTGTCTACGGGCCATAAGGATAATGACGTATCTATTGTTCACGGAATTGAATGGCTTTGAAACTTTCCCTAGACATGTCGCATGTGTATATGTTGCAGATCTTGATGGATACATAACAGGTGTGTGTACTGATGTGTGGGCGTGTGATGTGTGTTGTGTGGCTGTACTAGTCTATGACAAGTATCCATGTAGAACACATCTAAATGTGACATAGTTATTGTTAAGAATAGAATAGTTGCTTATTAATTAGGAAAACGTTCACCTACGGCACGCCGGCCGAACGCTCGGCCGGTCACGCGCGCTTCGTCGGATCGCTAGAGATCCTACGGCCGTGTATTCGCGGCGCCTGCGTAAATCACGTGCTGGTGGTCCCTGTGCACACGCAACCTCCCTTATCTGTTCAGGTTAGGTTTCATCCGCACGTTCCTCTCTAGTTTTTTCTCTTCTTCCACCTAACGCAATAGTTTCTCTCTCACCCAACGAGCAGCAGTGCGTTCAGGCGACATGAACGGAGAGCTTGACCTCCTGTACTTTTTCTCTATCCCTCACAAAGCGTCCCTGCAGCCCATCCTCGCCGTCGTCTGCGGCAAGGAACACTCATGGTGGAGAGCTACAACTGTTATTGGAGGGAGTTGCAACCGGTGTCTAGGGGAGTTACAACCATGAACGGCGAGCGTGGTGACCACAGGGCGACGCTGCACCAAGCAACAACCCGCATCATTATTTTTTTTGCTACATGCTTCAACAGGCATCGCAATTTGCTACAACTAGCATTGCATTCTTCTATCACCGGTGTCGGATTTTGCTACATCACACATGTCGTCGCGATTTTTGCTACAATCAGCGTTTCATTTTGCTACAACCGGTGACATGGCGAGCTGCAACGGGCAGCACGGTGAGCTGCGGTGGTTCGGCGGCGAGACAATTTTTGCTGGAACCAACACTCGATTTTGTTGGAACCATCGTTAGTGGGTTGTGATGCGACCATGGTCAGGGAGCTTGCAACAACGCTCACTGGATGCTGCCATGACGACCACCACGTGCTGGAACCATGGCCAGCGCATGCTACCACGGCCACTTGAGGATGCTATGTCCACGACCTCTTCAGGATTGCTACCACGGCCAATTCAGGATGCTACCACGACGACGACGGCTAGATTTTGCATCCACGACCACCACGTGCTGGAACCAGCAAGCTATTTTGCTGGCACCGGTGACATGTGGAGCTACAATGATGATCTCTTTTGCTGGAAGCAGCGAGCATATTTGCTGGAAACGGCGAGCTATTTTGCTACAAGCCTACAACCGGCAAACTGGGATGTTACGTCGGGCGAGAACGAGATGTTGGTGACCAGCGAGGTGCTACGACCGGCAAGCCAAGAGCTATGACGGCGGTGACTACCAAGACGTGAACTGCGCCCATCAGTGCGACGAGCAACGACTGAGGCGCCGAGCTTGACGGCGGCCCTTTTGCTGCATCCCGGTTGATTTTTCGCTACTACCGGAGATGTTTGCTACTTCCATTCCCAAAGATTTTGGCTGGAACCAGCACGTCTCCGGCTACCCTACAACGGACACCTGACGCCCATAGAAGATGCTACGACATGCACCACAGGAGGTTGCAACCAGCCACCGTGGATGCTACTACTGTGCCCCGCGATGCCCGGCCATCAAATTGTATGCTGGAGCCTAGGACGGCGGCGGCCCCGTGCTGCAGCAGGCGCATCTAGGGCTCCGACGACTATGGCCTCGTGCCCACGACAACGACGACCTCTTGTGGTGCGCCACCGCAACCAGCCGAGGGCGAGCGCAGAACGGCAAAAGGCACGAGCAGCCAACGAGCACGGGGACGACGACGGCCGCATGCCTATGACGACGGCGACCTGATGCGATGTGCCTCCTCGACCAGCCGAGGGCGCCTGTGGGTGGCCGGCAAGCACGGCCGGCCCAGGACGAGCGGGGCGCTGCTCTCTTTCTTCTTTTTTTTGTCGTGGAGAAACCCCCATGGTCTCAGGTAGATGAAAGAGTATCCTAATCTAACGGCTGACAAAAGGTTTATCCTGTGGCTGGGACGCGACCGGCCCAGTGTTTCGGCCGGTCCGCCGGCGCCTAACACTGGTCTATTAATTAAGCTAATTAGGATTAAGTTAATTGTTAGATAGGTTGCTTGGTTCTCAAGCAACCATGTACTTCCTTGGCTCTCAAGGCAACTATGTAATTCCTTGACTCTCAAGTAACTATGTATTTACTTGACCGCCAAGCACCATGTGTACTTCCGCCTCGGTATAAATAACCCACTTCTATCATCAATAAAGACTGATGCATCATCTTTCATTCAAACTCTCTCGTTCTTTACTTTTCACTCGAAACACGTTATCATGCACTTTGCTCTCCGCTCGGGCGAATTGGTCATACAGAAAAGGGGATCACCCTAACAAACAAGGAACGACACTGTCCTCGACTATAACAGATGCAACTCCGACGGTCTTCAACATCGACCACTGGACACAACAATGGCCTCGAGAAAAGATAAATCGGAGTCCAACAGCGTGGTTCTTTTCCGATTTAATTTCTGCCATAACAAGTCCTTTTGCAGGAAGAATAGACACTAGTAGAAAAGGGGGCAATGGTCCAGGCCGGGTCAGCCCATTAGTCCCGGTTCAATCCAGAACCGGGACCAATGGGGGCATTGGACCCGGTTCGTTAGCCCCGGAGGCCGGCCGGGCCACGTGGGCCATTGGTCCCGGTTCGTCTGGACCTTTTGGTCCCGGTTGGTGGGACGAACCGGGACCAATGTGCCTTGCTCTTGGCCCACCACCATTTGTCCCGGTTGGTGGCCTGAACCGGGACCAAAGGCTTCCCTTTAGTCCCGGTTCAAGCCACGAACCGGGACCAATTAATTGCCTATATATACCCCGCGATCAGAGCACTCTCACTGCTCTGTTTTTCATGGCCGGCGAGGGGAAAGCTTTGTGGTGCTCTAGCTCACCTCCTATGCACACGAGGTGTTCGATGGAATGCCCGAACCACACTACTTAAGCTTTCTCCTCTCCAAGCTCCATTTTTCTCAATATTTGTCTAGGTTTAGCGGTCTGTCACGTCCCGTCCCCGTCTTCACCGCCGTCGATCGCCCGCGCCGATCTCGTCGCCGGCACCACCGTGGTAAGCCTCTTGTTCTTATCTTCTTTCTGAAAGGAAAAAAAACTCTTACTTGTGTGTTTATATAGATACTTGTATAATTTTCTTATTTTTATTATTGCATCTTATATAGTGCGATGGTTTTGGTATCCGCCCCCGTCGGCCCTCGTCCTGTCTATGATTCAGATGTGGTATATATTATCTTTTCATAACTATTGGTTCATTTATTGTTTATGACAATTATGCTGACCAACATGACATAGATTTTATTTATCTAGGAGGTTGTTGAACCGGAAATTCCAACCGACCGTATTGTCGAGAGGTTAAATTTAGTTGAAGAAGAAAACAATTTGTTGAAGGAAAAAATTAGAAAAATTGAGGAGGAGAAGATGATATTGGAGTTGCATGTTGCGGATGTCGTCGATGATCACAAGATCAAGATGGATGCAATGCGCTTGAAGATTAGAAAGATTAGAAAATATGCCATTCATACCGAGGCTTGGTATCATTATGCCGTTGGATCAGTTGTTACATTGGTTGCGATTATGATCGCATTTGTTTTCGCATTGAAATGTTTTACATAGTTTCAGTGTATGGTTTAATTAATTTAGATGCTCTGCAGAGCTTTATGTTGTTAGATGAGAACTATGTATGTACTTTGGTTTTAATGTGATGATGAACTTCTATTAATTTGGTCACTTAATTATCTATTCATGATGTTCTGTAATGATTTTTGACACACTTAATTATATATAATGCACGCAGATGAACCGGCAATGGATGTACGGTTCAAGACACACCTTCGAGTAAATTAAGGGCGTGCATGATTTTCTCGAAGTGGCTGAGGCAAACAAGCAGAATGGTTTTATGTGTTGTCCATGCCCTATATGTGGGAATACGAAGTCTTACTCTGATCGGAAAATCCTACACACCCACCTGCTTTACAAGGGTTTCATGCCACACTATAATGTTTGGATGAGGCACGGAGAAATAGGGGTTATGATGGAAGACGGCGAAGAAGAAGAGTACGATGACAACTATGTGCCCCCTGAATACGGTGATGCTACTGAACATCAAGAGGAACCAGACGATGTGCACGATGATGCTGCAACGGGCGAAGCTGCTGAAGATCAAGAGGAACCAGATGATGTGCCCGATGATGATGATCTCCGTCGGGTCATTGTCGATGCAAGGACGCAATGCGAAAGTCAAAAGGAGAAGCTGAAGTTCGATCGCATGTTAGAGGACCACAAAAAAGGGTTGTACCCCAATTGCGAAGATGGCAACACAAAGCTCGGTACCGTACTGGAATTGCTGCAGTGGAAGGTAGAGAATGCTGTGCCTGACAAAGGATTTGAGAAGCTACTGAAAATATTGAAGAAGAAGCTTCCAAAGGATAAAGAATTGTCCGACAGTACATACGCAGCAAAGAAGGTCGTATGCCCTCTAGGATTGGAGGTGCAGAAGATACATGCATGCCCTAATGACTGCATCCTCTTCCGCGGTGCGTACAAGGATCTGAACACATGCCCGGTATGCGGTGCATTACGGTATAAGATCAGACGAGATGACCCTGGTGATGTTGACGGCGAGCCCCCCAGGAAGAGGGTTCCTGCGAAGGTGATGTGGTATGCTCCTATAATACCACGGTTGAAACGTCTGTTCAGAAACGGAGAGCATGCCAAGTTGATGCGATGGCACAGTGAGGACCGTAAGAAAGACGGGAAGTTGAGAGCACCCGCTGACGGGTCGCAGTGGAGAAGAATCGAGAGAAAGTACTGGGATGAGTTTGCAAGTGAGCCAAGGAACGTATGGTTTGCTTTAAGTGCGGATGGCATTAATCCTTTCGGGGAGCAGAGCAGCAATCACAGCACCTGGCCCGTGACTCTATGTATGTATAACCTTCCTCCTTGGATGTGCATGAAGCGGAAGTTCATTATGATGCCAGCTCTCATCCAAGGCCCTAAGCAACCCGGCAGCGTTGGAACTTTTACAGCTATGGAATGGAAACGGTGTACGTAGGTGGGATGAGCACAAACAGGAGGAATTTAACCTAAAGGCGTTGCTGTTCGTGACCATCAACGATTGGCCCGCTCTCAGTAACCTTTCAGGACAGACAAACAAGGGATACCACGCATGCACGCACTGTTTACTTGACACCGATAGTATATGCCTGGCAAGCTGCAGGAAGAATGTGTACCTGGGCCATCGTCGATTTCTTCCGACCAACCATCAATGTCGAAAGAAAGGCAAGCATTTCAAAGGCGAGGCAGATCACCGGAAGAAGCCCGCCATGCGTACCGGTGATCACGTACTTGCTATGGTCAATGATTTACACGTAATCTTTGGAAAGGGTCCCGGCGGACTAGCTGTTCCGAGTGACACTGGGGGACACGCACCCATGTGGAAGAAGAAATCTATATTTTGGGACCTACCCTACTGGAAAGACCTAGAGGTCCGCTCTTCGATCGACGTGATGCACGTGACGAAGAACCTTTGCGTGAACCTGCTAGGCTTCTTGGGCGTGTATGGGAAGATAAAAGATACAGCTGAGGCACGGGAGGACCTGCAACGTTTGCACGAAAATGACGGCATGCCTCCAAAGCAGTATGAAGGTCCTGCCAGCTATGCTCTTACCAAAGAAGAGAAGGAAATCTTCTTTGAATGCCTGCTTAGTATGAAGGTCCCGACTGGCTTCTAGTCGAATATAAAAGGAATAATAAATATGGCAGAGAAAAAGTTTCAGAACCTAAAGTCTCATGACTGCCACGTGATTATGACGCAACTGCTTCCGGTTGCATTGAGGGGGCTTCTACCGGAAAACGTCCGATTAGCCATTGTGAAGCTATGTGCATTCCTCAATGCAATCTCTCAGAAGGTGATCAATCCAGAAATCATACCAAGGCTAAGGAGTGATGTGGTGCAATGTCTTGTCAATTTCGAGCTGGTGTTCCCACCATCCTTCTTCAATATCATGACGCACGTCCTAGTTCATCTAGTTGATGAGATTGTCATTCTGGGCCCCGTATTTCTACACAATATGTACCCCTTTGAGAGGTTCATGGGAGTCCTAAAGAAATATGTCCATAACCGCGCTAGGCCAGAAGGAAGCATCTCCATGGGCCATCAAACAGAGGATGTCATCGGGTTTTGTGTTGACTTCATTACTGGCCTTAAGAAGATAGGTCTCCCTAAATTGCGGTATGAGGGGAGACTGACTGGAAAAGGCACGCTTGGAAGGGACTCAATAATATGCAGGGACAGATATTCTTGGTCTCAAGCACACTACACAGTTCTACAGAACTCTACCTTGGTGACCCCATATGTTGATGAACACAAGAACAGTCTGCGCTCCAAACACCCGGAGCAGTGCGATGACTGGATTACATGTGAACACATCAGGACTTTCAGCAGTTGGTTGCAAGCACGTATCAGAGGTGACAACACTATTTGTGATGAGCTGTACTTGTTATCCAGGGGACCATCTTCGACTGTTACGATTTGGAAAGGATACGAGATAAATGGGAATACATTTTACACGATTGACCAAGATCAAAAGAGCACCAACCAAAACAGCGGTGTCCGCTTTGGTGCAACAACCGAGAGGAGAAAGGACACATATTATGGTTACATAGTGGACATATGGGAACTTGACTACGGACATGATTTTAAGGTCCCTTTGTTTAAGTGCAAATGGGTCAATCTATCAGGAGGCGGGGTACATGTAGACCCATAGTACGGAATGACAACAGTGGATCTGAAAAATCTTGGGTACACTGACAAACCGTTCGTCCTAGCCAATGATGTGGCACAGGTTATCTATGTGAAGGACATGTCTACCAGACCGAGAAAGAGAAAAGATAAGGAAGCGAATACATCATACGATGAGCCAAAGCGCCACATAGTTCTTTCAGGAAAAAGGGACATCGTGGGAGTGGAGGACAAGACAGACATGTCTGAGGATTATGAAAAGTTTCATGAAATTCCTCCCTTTAAAGTCAAGGCTGACCCCAGCATCCTGATAAACGATGAAGATTATCCATGGTTACGGCGCAATAAGCAAATGACACAAGCAAAGAAAAAGTGAAGACTTTCTCCTGCAACTATTATGATCATACCATGCCAAATTTGTAACTGGCAAGTATGATACCATTGTCCGTTTTGTACATGCACATGCTATGTGTGGGTCAATTTATGATACCATGCCAACTTTCAACTTTTTCAGAGTTCATTTGAAATGCTTTAATGTCTTATGGTTCGGCCCTTGTAATAATTAAAAATAGCAACAATAAGTATTTTGTTGTAAGTAGAAACAAAATAAAATAAATAAAGCAAGAAAGAAAACAAAAAAAAACAAAAAAACTGTTTTCAAATTTGAAAAGTAATGGCACTAACAGAAAGTTTATAATTTTCCTAAAACTAAAAGCAAAAAGAATTAAAAAATAAAGCAAAAAACAAAAGAAAATAAATAATGCAGAAAACAAAACAAAAAAAACAACAATAAGTATTTTGTTGTAAGTACAAACAAAATAAAGTAAATAAAGCAAGAAAGAAAACAAAAAAAGTGTTTTCAAATTTGAAAAGTAATGGCACTAACAGAAAGTTTATAATTTTCCTAAAACTAAAAGCAAAAGGAATCAAAAAAATAAAGCAAAAAACAAAATAAAATAAATAATGCAGAAAACAAAACAAAAAAACTGGAAAAAAATAAAAATAGCAACAATAAGTAAAGAAAACAAAAAAACAAAAAGAAATGCCACCTACTGGGCCCACACGGCCTGAATACGACTTGAATCCCTACTTTGGGCCAGGATTCAGGCCCGCAGTAGGCCCAGAAGGCCCATCAGGCAAAGCAGTAGCAAGTATGCCCGTAAGCCTGCAATGGAGAGGAGCTCGAGAGGGGTGCGGCAGTGGGGCTTATAAACCACTGCGCGTCCCTCTCAACTAGCGAGGTGGGACTAAACTTTGGCCCCGACGCAGGCAGCACAGGGGCCTTTGGTCCCGATTGGTGGCACCAACCGGGACTAAAGGGGGGGCATTGGTCCCGGTTGGTGCCACCAACCGGGACTAAAGGCCGCAGCTTCCCGCCCTTTGGGCTGCCGAAAAGAGGCCTTTGGTCCCGGTTGGTGGCACCAACCGGGACTAAAGGGTGCATTAGTCCCGGTTGGTGCCACCAACCGGGACCAATGCTCCTTGTATATAAGTAGCACTTCGCAGTTTTGCAGAGTTCATCGCCACCAGTTGCCCTCCGAGGACGCCGAGCACATCGTCGCCGCCAGGCTGCCCCGACACCGCCCGCGGCCCCCGCCGTCGCCGTCGCCATCGCCCGCGCCCGTCGTCGTCGCCGGCCTCCCCGAGCCCGCGCCGGCCTCCCCGAGCCCGCACCGGCCTCCCCGAGCCCGCGCCCGCCGTCGTCGCCCGCCCCCGCGCGCCGCCACCGCTGTGAGCCGCCGCGCCGCACCGGCTCTGTTTTTTTTTCATTTTTATTAGTTTAGTTTTTTTGTTCAATGTATATATATATATATATGTATATATATATATATATATATATATATATATATATATATATATATGTGTGTGTGTGTGTGTGTGTGTGTGTATGTATGTGGCTATATATATATGCGGCTCTGTTTTTTTTCATTTTTATTAGTTTAGTTTTTTTGTTCATATATATATATATATACATACATACATATATATATATATATATATATATATAATGTATATGTGTATGTATATGGCTATGTGTATGTAGATGTTCAAAAATTGTTCAGAGCATGTTTTTGTTCATATATGTATTTTTTGTTCATATGTGTATTAATGTTTTCATATATGCAAAAGATAGATTTTTAGAAAAGTTAGGTTTTTTTTTTCTGTTCATAGATTTTTTTGGTGATATTAATTATTGTAGAATATGCAAATGTTTGTATATTCATATGAACAATGCATTAGGCAAAATCTTTATTTTTTTCGAAATTTTCTATTTGAACATTTTTTTTAAAACAAGCAATACTAAAAGAATGAGAGGAAAAAGGAAAATAAGAAGAGGAAGAAAGGAGAAAAAGAGGAGAGGAAGAAGAGGAGAAATAAATAAGAAGAGGAAAAAAGAAGAAAAAGAAGAGGAGAAGAAGAAATGAATAGAGGAGAAAGAAGAAAAAATAGAAGAAAAAAAATCTATTTTTTCTTCTTCTCCTCTATTCCTTTCTTCTTCTCCTCATTTTTTTCTTCTTCTTTTTCTTTTTCTTCTTCCTTCTTCCTTCTTTCTCTTTTCTTCATTTCCTTAATTATTTTCCTTTCTCGATACCCCCTCCCCGATAACTCTCGAGGACACCCAAACCCTAGAGAGAAAACGATGTTGGTCTCCTACCCCCTCCCGCCGCGCCCCTACCCGACAAATTAACTCTCTCGAGGCCACCCAAATTTATCAAGTTAAAAGAGAGTTGTCGTCGAGGCCACCCCAAACCCTTGAAGCATTGTGTCGAGGCGACCCCAAACCCTAGAGAAGCAGTGTCAAGGCCACTAACATGATTCCTTATTGTGATTAGCTAGCTAGTTCTACGTTTGCCACTAATATATATATATATATATATATATATATATATATATATATCCATCTGTACCATGTTTGAATAATAATTGACATGTTGTAAATATTTGCAGAAACTATGGAGCACTGCCGAGACGAAGAAGCAGAAGCGATATTGAGGGACATAATCTCAAATGGAAGGGATGAAGTTGCGTCATTTCTCCTCAACACCGTTGTTGGTCAGCTGGAAGAACGGGGTGAAGAAGAGGGCTATGTTCATGATGGCTTCGGCCCATTAATGCCGGTACAAGAATAGGACTATGTTCATGATGGCTCCGGTGACACAATGGAGGAACAAGAAGAAGACCGTGCTGACTGCTCCGGTGACCGAACCGAGCCCGACCAGGTATATATATATTAGTTAAGCCCGTGCTGACTAGTTAATTGATGCTTCCATTATTTTGGTATATGTACACATATTAATTACTCCCGTCTTTCTTCCTTATAATTTCTAGCCCTCCGGATCGAGCACAACTTCGGTAAGGAGACGAGGCCCGAAGAAAAAGTTGAGCTCGGATGAAAAGTTTGAGATCATAGAAATCGCGCCCGACGGCGAACCGATTGAACCCATCCGGACAAGGAAGGCATTTTCTTCTCAGTGCAGGGTTCTTGTTAGGGACAAGATCCCGATCAGCATCCAACAATGGTATAAGCCTAAGGAGGAAGACGCTCCAGTGTCTTATGTCAATGATATGCAGAAAGAAGACCTTTGGACTCAGCTGAAGGCAAATTTCACCCTACCGCCAGAGGAGGATCCGGAGAAGCCAGTTAAAGAGGAATTAATCAAGTCTTGTGCTCTTAAGAAGATGGCAACCCTAATGAGGAGGTGGAGGAAAGAGCTGAACCAGTTTGTCAAAGATAAAAGGACACCAGTATTCATCGGCAAATATGAGAAGATCAAAGATCACTGGCCCGCATTTGTGGCCCACAAGACATCGGAAAAGAGTAAGAATATGTCGGAGACAAACAAGAAAAATGCTGCGAAGAAGACGCTTCACCATTGCACGGGGTCAGGAGGCTACCTGCAAGCCCGGCCTAAGTGGTCCAAGGCTGAGAATGATCTGCTTGAAAAAGGGATCGAACCAGAGACAATGAGATGGCCAGACCGTTGCCGGACTTGGTTCTTCGGGTCTGGCGGAACCTTGGACCCTGTAACAGGGTTTTGCCAGTGGACGGACGAGCAATTGGAATTACCAGTCAAGAACATTCAACACTATATCAATGCAGCGCGGCGAGGGACATTCCTTCCAAACAGGGAGAAGGACGAGCTCACAATGGCCCTTGGGAATCCTGAGCACCCTGGACGGACACGAGGCACGCCAGGCTCCATTCCGTGGAAGGTTGGTTTTCCGTACGCAGGGGGTTACAAAACCCATGAGAGGAGGAAGAAACTGGAGCAAGACGAACTGCAGGCGCTGCACGAAAGGGTAATGGGGCTAGAGGATCGAGAAGTGGAACGAGAAGCAGCAGATTGCAGCAAACGACCTGCCGAAGCTTCTCCCGAAGCTACCCCGCCATCTCAGCCGAGAAGCAGCGTGGCTTCCACCGAGCTGCTTCAGCCGGAGCATGTCTTGATGGCTCCTGCCAGCTATCCCGTGGATGGTATCACGGAGTCTCAAAATTGCCACATGATGGCGCGATGGATGACTTTCAAGGTAAAGGCGGCTGTTGGCCAAGTTTATCCTAGTGGACCCGGCACAACTTATCACTGCCAGCCAATTCCAAAAGGATATGCTAAGGTGATGGTGGATGAAATAACGGAGGGATTTGAGGACCTCGTGCTTGACCACCCTACCGGTGAAGGGGAGACTAGGCTGGGTTCTGCTCTGAAGACTCCATGCCTATGGAAGAAGGAGCTCATCAACCTTTTGAACTGGACGCCTCCGCCTCCTCCTCCTGCTCCGGCGAGTCAGGGCACTCCGCCTCCTCCACCGCCTCCTCCTCCGGCGAGTGACGATCAGGGCACGCGTGGCGGCACTCCGCCTCCTTCTCCGACGCATGGCGGCACTCCGCCTCCGTCTCCGCCTGTGCCGGCGCTCCGGAGCAGCCAGCAGCATCCTCCTTCTCCGCCTCGCCAGCAAGGGCGGAAGAGACCCGCCGCCGCCCCGGCTGCTCCAGCGCGTCGTACTCCTTCTCCTCCACCTCGTAAGCAAGCACGAAAGAAGACAGACGCCGCAGCCGCTCTATCTGCTCCGGCGTCTAGCAGCACAACCAGAGGCGGGAGGCAATACAAATACGGTCCATCATCTCTCAAGCCTCTAGAGAAGTTACCGTACAAGAGGTCCGAGGAGGAAAACGATACGATTGTGCGGACCCACGTGAAGGAGTTCTTTGAAGGGGTGAAAGCAAAGAGACATCCACCTCTGGAGGAGAAGGTAGATCCGGTGAAAGCAAAGCGCACTCTCGACGCCCTGAGGAAACCACCAAAGTCTCCGCCGAGAACCAACTATGAGTGCATTACTGAACAAACATATCTCCAAGCCCAGCGGTCGGGAACTACTGTCAGTGCTAAAACATCAAAAGAACGATCAAAGGGGAAAAAAATTGCCCAGCTCGGCGAACAAGCACAGCAATCGTGCCCCCTGCTCAATGTGTCTAATGCTCCGGCGACGGTGGCCGGTTATGGCAATCTTGATGATTACCTGCCTGACGATGCACTTCCTGATTTCTTGGAGGTGGACGGACACAGATACGAGTACGGGAGGCCTCTTGTCAAAGATAAAAAATCTCTGACAACAATGATGCGAAGATTTCATAATTGGTACATGGAAACCTGCAGAGAGTCTGAGGGTAAGAATGCTTTGTATCTACATATTAAAGAGGAGCACGATCTCGTTGCAAATGATCTGCTGACTGTTCCATTTGAGGACTTCTTCGAGTTCTTCAATAAAAAGGCCCTCGATAAATTAATGGTCTTTTGCTACTGCCTGTAAGTACTATTTCTGTCATTAAGTCTCTATATATAGCTCGGCTCTTTCATTGCATGTATTTATAATTAATTATCCTCAATATATATATTATGCAGATTGAAGATCGTCGAGTGCAAAAAACAAGATATTTATGATATTGAGTTCATTAACACAAATATCATAGATGTATTTCTGGTTGAAAAGAACGTCAAAGAGGCCGAGGACAACTTGCTACAATCGTTGATCGAAAATCAAAACAAAGATACCATACTCTTTCCTTACAACGGCCCGTGAGTGTTACTGTCGTGTGCATATTCAGTTTCCCTTATTACTCAAGCGAGCTTATAGTAATGTAATTGATGAGTTATGCATGCGTGCGCAGGTACCACTATATTCTTCTGGAGATTAAGCTTGAGCATGGACTAGTAACCGTCTTAGACTCAAGACGGAAAGATCCCAAATCCTATGCAGACATCACTGAAATGCTCAGCAAGTAAGTTCAATCGATCATTATCGCACCATATTGGCAACTTTTTGGTCATTTCCTGATATCTCAAATAATAATAATAATTTCTTTGTCTTGCAGGGTTTGGAAACAGTTCACCGCAGAAGCTCCGGGACTGCCGAAGGAGCTGACATATAAATGGCCGAAAGTAAGTACTACTAGCTAGCTAGTTGCGCGCATCTCCCGTTGATTCTATAGCTATACTTTCATCAATGCCATTTATAATGCTTCATTATCAGTTTGATTGACCTCTATTTCTCGTAAAGTGCTTGTGGCAGGAGGAAGGGAATGATTTCTGTGGATACTACGTGTGCGAGTTCATCCACACCGCGACTTTGAAAAACAAGCAGGGCTACTCTCAAAGACAATATGAAGTGCGTAAGCAATAATATTCACAATTTCATTTTATTACACCATCATTTCTGTTGAGTTTCATTCATATATATGTATTAATTAACCCCCTTCTTCAAATTAGACGTGGCAGATGCGGAATGAACTCCTAAAACCAGATCGCATGAAAGCAATTCAAGAGGAATTGGCGGGATTCTTTCTTGACCACGTCATCAATAAAGCCGGAGAATACCATGTGGAAATTGATTTCAAATGCTAGGGGTTTGTAATTAAGAGATCTTATACATATTGTACATGTATGTAGCCAGTAGCGTCGGATACATGATACGAAAACTTGTTGTTCGACCAATCTCTCGGAGAAGGAGAGGTCGATCGATCACTTCTCTCGGTATGCATGACGAACTTCTGTAATGAATGGTTCTCTCGATCACTTATGTATATATAGTACATAGCGTCGACCAAGCATGGACATAAGAGAGGACACTTCTCTCTATTAATTAGCTAGCTAACACAATATATGAAACACCTAAATTAACCCCCCAAAACCCCCAACCTCCCCTCCTTTGAAAAAAACAAAAACCCCAGCCAATGGAATGCTGACGCGTGGATGCCTTTTGGTCCCGGTTGGAGCCACCAACCGGGACCAAAGGCCACCTGACTGGGCTCGGCGCACAGGGCCACGTGGAGGCACATTGGTCCCGGTTCTGGTTTGAACCAGGACTAATGGGTGGAGGTATTAGTAACGGCCCATTAGTACCGGTTCATGAACCGGGACTAAAGGCCCTTACGAACCGGGACTATTAGGTGTTTTTCTACTAGTGAGAGAAGGAGAAGATCCAAGAGGAATCAGCGAAAAATTAGAAACACTCCTCTTACGGCAGAAAACTCTGGTGATTTCTTTGAATGGCGCCAGACACAGAGGCAATCCATCAACTCCATCGTCAACAAAAGATCGCGTCGCCCCCGCGGGCGACGCCGAGGGGGGAAACCCTAGCCGCCTCCCCTCGAGTCTCATCCTCCTCTTCCCTTCCTCGCCGCCGTCCATAGTGTCGTCGGGCGAAGCCTGGACGGCTGGATGGCGGCGGGGCTTCTCCCCATCCTCTCCGTCCTGACTAGCGCGGGACAATGCGATCCAGAGGAACACCGGGCGAACATGTGGTTCGGCGGTGGCGGCCTACGCGTCGTATCCTCCATGGAGGCGCCGTCTTGGGAGGAACTGCTGTTCGGGTGAGACATGTCGTGGATGGTGGGCTCCGAGTAGCTCCAGCAGTGGCGATGGAGTGGAGGTTGCCATGTGGTGCGGCGTTGTATCTACTGCGTCATTGACGACGAGTGGTGGCGGCATGGTGCAGCTGCATATCGACGA
Organism: Triticum aestivum; assembly: GCF_018294505.1. Taxonomy (NCBI): domain Eukaryota; kingdom Viridiplantae; phylum Streptophyta; class Magnoliopsida; order Poales; family Poaceae; genus Triticum; species Triticum aestivum. Next base: position 785,691,789 of record NC_057801.1, read on the forward strand.
CGGATGCGGCTAGATGGACGAGCGCAGGGTGGTCGAGCTGTCTGGCGCCATGATGGCGTCGACGGCAGGCCTGGCAAGGTCTGTGCGTCAGTACCTTCTCTGGAGATGGATCGGTGGAAGAAGGCGGTGGCAGCCTCGATGAGTGCGCCGGACCGGCGTGTGACCCAGTCCCGGTATGTGGCTAGGATGGGGCATCCGGCATTAGATGTTAGGATTTGGTGCGATATCTGTTTGGTATTAGGCTCGGACATTCGGCACCACTGCATCAAGGGGGAGGAGTAGCGACAGATGTTGCCTAGATGGTGGCTTCAGGCTTACTGATGTACTTCTTTGTAAGGTCTTTTGTGCTTAATAATTAATAAAGTGGCCGTATGCATCGTGTAACGCCCCGGATCCGATGCGCTAGGTGTCTGCCAGTTATTCGCCGTTGTTGCTATGTCATTTGCTTGTGTGTTTCATTTTATCATGTCATCATGTGCATTTCATTTTGCATACGTGTTCGTTTCTTGCATCCGAGCTTTTTCTCCGTTGTCCGTTTTGCGATCCGGCACTCCTATGCCCTCCGGCGTCCCCCTCTTCTCTCTTTTCGTGAGTGGGTGTTAAACGTTCTCGGAATGGACCGAGTCTTGCCAAGCGGCCTTGGTATACCACCGGTAGACCGCCTGTCAAGTTTCGTGTCATTTGGAGTCCGTTTGATACTCCAACGGTTAACCAGGTAACCGTAAAGCCCCTCTCACTTTGCAGCCCAAAACCCCTTCCAAAGTGGCCCAAAACCCATCTAACTCCCATCCATGCTCTCGGTCGTTCGATCACGATCGTATGGGCCAAAACCGTGCTCCATTTGGACTCTCCTAGCTCCCAGAAACTATAAATAAGCCCTCCCTCGAAAATCCCGCAGTCCAACCCCAAACCCTAGATTTTTTTCCCCTCCGCGCCGCGCCGGACATGTCGGTCCCCGGCCGGACGCGTCCGCCTCCGCGCCGCGACCAATGCGAGCCCGACACGTGTCCCGCGCCGCCTCTACCGTCTCGCGCGCTGCCGCGGGCCCGCGAGCCCAGGCGGGGCCGCCCGGCCCGCTCCGCCGCCGCCGCCCGTCCGCGGGACGCCCGCGCGCCCGCCGTCGCGCCCGCACCGGCGCCCCCGCCTCCCGTCGCCGCCCCTCCGCCCCGGCGACCTCCGCCGCTCCGCCCAGCCCGCCGCCGAGCTCCGGCGCCTCGCCGCCCCTCCGCCCTCGCCGCCTCCAGCCCGGTGGTCGCGCCGCCCGGCCGCGCGCCACCCAGGGCCCCGCGTGCCACCGGCCCCTCGCCGGCCGGCGTAGACCGGAACCGCCGCCGCCTCGCCTCTTCGCCGCACCGCCGTGTCCCTCCACCGCGTCGCCGTGCCGCGCCCGACCTCCGGCCGCACCTCCCCGGCCTCTCCCTCAACTCCGGCCACCGTCTCCGACGAAGACTCCGGCCGGATCCGGTGAGATCCGGCCCGGAACTGCAGGGTGGATGAGATCCACCACCTCGTCCATCCAAACGCCTCCTGAGCGCCCTGGATCCCTCCGTCCCGTTCGTCCTCGTCCCGGTTGACTTTTCGGAGGGTAAAATTCGTCTAAGTCCCCGAATCTGTGACATTTTCATGCCATGTTCAACGCATCATATCTCTGCATCTGTAGCTCCGTTTCGTGCGTGTAATATGTCAAATTGTTCGTCTCAACGAGTACTTCATTTCATTCCATAGTATCATATTCATTTGAGGTCATTTTGGTGCCTGAATCATCGTTGCAAGAGTGCTTCATGATGTTTTCTGCAGTCTGTTAACAGAACATGCTCTTTTGTCATTTTTGCCATGATTGATGTATGCATCCTATGAGGTTGATGTCTACATGTGTTTTGATCTATGCTATGTCTTCTTTACAGAGGTGCTTACCATGTATTTTTGTGATCAATGTGGTGACTAGCACAAGCATGCAAACTAGGCCTCGTGATGTTGCTGATTTTAGTCCCTGTTCTGCTGTTATTTTGATGCCATGTAAACTTGATGCTACAGAGAGTTCCATGCATATTTTGAGATACTTCAGTAAGGATGTTTTGAACATATGGTTATGATCTATGCATTCATGCCCCTGCTTGTAATTATGGAGTAGTCTAGCATGTCATTTTCGTGCTCTACTTTTGCTTCAAAATGTTTCCTTGCAGATTATTTACATGTTATTCAATTTTGCCGAGGTTGCTATAGTTGATCCTTGCATGCTATGAACTTGTTCTTGCCTTGGTTTGTTTCACAAACATGTCTTCTTGATGATGCTATGCTTATCTTGTCATGCAATGACTTGTGGTGAGTGAATCGAGCTTGTTAAGTAGTGTACGTGATGTTGCTGTTTTGCTAGGCTGAATCAGTTATTTCGTGATGCTATGTAAACCTGCTTCTACAAATCATTCTATGTATAATATGGAGATGTTCACTAAATATGTTTTGTTCTACATGTCATCCTATAACCATCCATGCCCCTGGTTGCATTTATAGCCTGCTGTAGCTTGTTGTTTTCTTGCTCCAAAGTTGCTTGATAATGTTGCTGTCAGCCTGTTAACATTAAGTTCAGTTGTTGCCATGTGTTTTCCTAGTATTCCATGTACCATATGGACTTGCTCTTGCCATGCTTAGCTTCAAAAATATGTCTTCTTACTATTGGTTTCCTTGCCATGCCATGTATTGCTCTGTAGTGTGTGGTACAAGCTCATCTACATGCCTTCATAATTCTGTTCCTGCCATGTTTGAATCTGTAATATAACTTGCTATGTTTACGTGGGTGCCATCATATTTTCTGATCCTTTTTGGCTCATGGTCAGTAAGGGACTTTTGATCTATACATTTATTAGATTCATGCCATTCCTTTGTTTGCCATGATAAGTTCCTGTAACATGTTGTTTGATAGCTCTAAACATGGCAACCTGATGTTATTTTCTGCAAAGTCTGAATTGTTATTACTTGCAATCTTACCATGTGTGTTTGAGCATGTTCTAGTGATTTCTGGAGTTAGCTCAGTGTTCATGTTTTGTAATGCTTAACCTGTACATCATGTCCATGGCTTTTATTATCATGTTGGGGTGCTGTAGCATGTTGTTTTGATGCTTGCGATATGCCTAATTGCTGTTTTGGACAGCTTGTCCTTTAAACTTGTTTCGTGTGTGCGTGTTGAACCGTTGCTCCGTTTTGAGTGTGCTCTATATGAAACTTGCTTAGAATTGCATGTAGTTTCATATTATCATGTTGCATCCCTGTTTTGAGGTGTTTGCTTGATGTTTGTATGCATTTTGCATCAATGCCATATTTAACTTGTGTTGCTCATATCTTCTAGGCCGTAGCTCCGAACTAAATGATCTTTATATGTTACTTGACTAGAATCTCGCGTAGATCATCTTGGTGCATCTTAACTTGCTATTTAACAACTTGAACATAAGGTTTATTCAGATCTGGACCAATTTCTAAATATGCATATGAGGACTTACCGAAATTGTTATATGTTGTTCCCGACCTCATTTAAACTTGCCTTGTTGTGTTGCTCCGGTTTGCATCATCTCTTGCCATGAGTAGCTTCATGTAGCTTTGTCATGCATCATGCTTGTTGTGCATCATGCCTTGTTCATGTGTGGTGTGTTTACTATATTGTGTGCTTCTTTTCGATAGTTCTTGTTTCGTTGCGATCGTGAGGATTCGTTCGTCTACGCTTGGTTCGTCTTCGTGGCTTCTTCCGTTCGTCTTCTTCATGGACTCGTTCTTCTTCCTTGCGGGATTTCAGGCAAGATGACCGCTACCCTGGATCTCACTACTATCATTGCTATGCTAGTTGCTTCGTTCTATCGCTTTGCTGCGCTACCTATCACCTGTTTATCAAGCCTCCCATATTGCCATGAACCTCTAACCTTTGACACCCTTCCTATGCAAACCGTTGTTTGGCTATGTTACCGCTTTTGCTCAGCCCCTCTTATAGCGTTGCTAGTTGCAGGTGAAGTTGAAGATTTTTACATGGTGGACAGGATTTTGGTTGGGATATCACAATATCTCTTATATTATTAATGCATCTATATACTTGGTAAAGGGTGGAAGACTCGGCCTTTTGCCTGGTGCTTTGTTCCACTCTTGCCGCCCTAGTTTCCGTCATACCGGTGTTATGGTCCCGGATTTTGCGTTCCTTACGCGGTCGGGTGATTTATGGGACCTCCTTGACAGTTTGGTTTGAATAAAACTCCTCCAGCAAGGCCCAACCTTGGTTTTACCATTTGCCTCACCTAGCCCTTTTTTCCCTTGGGAGTCGCACATCCCGAGGGTCATCTTTATTTTAGCCCCCCCCCGGGCCAGTGCTTGTCTAATTGTTGGTCCGAACTGAGCTGCCTGTGGGGCCACCTCGGGGCAACTTGAGGGCTGGTTTTACTCGTAGCTAGTCTCATCCGGTGTTGCCCTGAGAACGAGATATGTGCAGCTCCTATCGGGATTGTCGGCGCATCGGGCGGCTTTGCTGGTCTTGATTTACCATTGTCGAAATGTCTTGTAAACCGAGATTCTGAGTCTGATCGGGTCTTCCTTGGAGAAGGTATATCCTTCATTGATCGCGAGAGCTTATCATGGGCTAAGTTGGGACACCCCTGTAGGGTATAATCTTTCGAAGGCCGTGCCTGCGGTTATAGGCAGATGGGAATTTGTTAATGTCCGGTTGTAGATAACTTGACACCAGATCCGAATTAAAACGCATCAACCGCGTTTGTAGCCGTGATGGTCTCTTCTCGGCGGAGTCCGGGAAGTGAACACGGTTTCTGGGTTATGTTTGACATAAGTAGGAGTTCAGGATCACTTCTTGATCATTGCTAGCTTCACGACCGTTCTGCTTGCTCTCTTCTCGCTCTCATTTGCGTATGTTAGCCACCATATCATGCTTAGTCGCTGCTACAGCCTCACCACTTTACCCCTTCCTTTCCCTTTAAGCTTTGCTAGTCTTGATACCCATGGTAATGGGATTGTTGAGTCCTCGTGGCTCACAGATTACTACAACAATAGTTGCAGGTACAGGTTGTGCGATGATCATGACGCGAGAGCGATGCTTGCTTGCATTGAGTTCTTCTTCTGCTTCTTCGATCAGGGGATAGGTTCCAGGTCGGCAGCCTGGGCTAGCAGGGTGGATGTCGTTTGAGTTTCTGTTTGTGTTTCATCCGTAGTCGGATGTTGATCTCATGTATGATGATGTTGTATTCGTGTGGCATTGTATGCCTCTTGTATGTATCCCCATCTATTATGTATTGTTGATGTAATGATATCCACCTTGCAAAAGCGTTTCAATATACGGGTCTATCCTTGGTGGGACCTTCGAGTTCCTTTTGGATAGGGTCGCATATTGGGCGTGACACATCGTCCAGATGCAGAGGCCGGGGTGCTTCCTCCTTTTCTAGAAAAACCAAAGATCAAAGAAGAACAGAGCTTGTCAACCTGGCCTCAATTAAAATAAACAGAGATTACTAATCTTTGCCTATTTGATCTAATATTCTTGTGATGAACCAATGATCTAACAATGGATTGCTTTTCCCTGCATGGCTGTATGTACGTACTCACGCAAATCACACATAGAAGCAATCAATTGTTTGAAGCACAAGCGACTTCAGCCCAAGACAAGGCAACTTCCAGCGCGGAGCGCATGACAGCCCTCGGCACCGTCGCTGCTCCTACCAGCGCATCACTCCATGGCGTACGGCGCCCAACGGCGTGACACCACTTGGCCTTGACTGGCGAGAAACGGCCGGCGTAGCCCGCTGCGGACGTGTTCCCATCGCGGCTCCCGGTGGCGCGTCCTCAGACGCGCCCAACAACCGGTGCTTGGAGCGACGGATCCATACGGCTGCACGACACGGTCCATGCACCAACCGGCCGGAACACGGCGCCTTCCGGAGCAGTCCCGTCGAGGCCACGGCCTCGAGACGAGGTGGTGGTAGAGATCCCAATCCTCCGGTCTGGCCGGCAGGGCAAATCCCTAGCAGCGGTGGTTACGGGCAGAACTCCCGAGTTGGAACTACACAGGATAGACAGATCCATGATTGGGGAAATCTTTATCTCTTTGGCATTGTTCCAATTAGCCTTGTATTCTGTATATCCAATACATGTCCCTGCAGTTTCAGCGTACAGGACGTGGGTTACTAGGATTCACTAAACCTGCGGTTTAGTTCTCCAACAATTTGAAACTATGTTCTGTACATAGCACTTGCAAAATATTCCATCATGCTTACTTTTCTTCTGCAATTTAGTATGTGTACGTGCTTTAAGTTGTAGATTTGACGATCAACTTTTTGCAAGTTTGGATCGGAGACTCGCTTTCCATATTGCATTTACAGATTGTAAATGATAATTCTATCTTAGAAAAAATGAACATGTCCAATACGTCTGCCTCAAGCATTCTATGTAGCATGTAATTTTAGTACAACAACTATATTATACAACTAAAGTTAAACTTGGAATCACAAGGTATTGATGACATCTACTGCATAATTTGCAGATTATCCATCATTACTGTGAGGTTTACGTCTTGTCATTTGATAAGATGACTACCTTTTCAAAGTGCTCTTCCAAATATTAATATTATATGTGACTACCTTAACATATCATAAGGTAATACTGGCATCTACTGTGAATTTTGCAGACTACCTATTATTACTGCAAGGTCTACATCATGTCATTTTGGCATATGATTACCTTCAAAGTGACTTTCTTAAATATAGCATAACATAAGGTAATAGAGATATGAACATCTACTGACAAAAGTCAGACTATGTTTTCTATTACTGCGATTCGGTGATTATCTTCAAAGTGTTATCTATATAATTTGCGGTATACACATAAGACCCCTATAGCATCAGCTATATTTATAAAATTTGCTCCTTAGAAGCATTATTTGTTGTTCACTAAAATGATTTACTCTCATAGTAAATATTGTTCTTTGCACACTCGCTATACGCCGAAATGGTATTGTGTGCTAATATCAACTATTTAAGCCTCATTTTGCTTGAATATATCATAGGAAACTATATAAATATTTGCATATAATCGTGGTTGACTTCTATTACATTGGTAAAATACATGGCAGTGAAGCCTATGTCACTATCTATAATTATAGTGTTGTCTATCCATCAAGATGGATCCCATAATTATGGCAACAATCGAGTCTCTCAACACTTTTGCAATGTCCACATCATATTATGGTTATACTTTCACAGTGACTAACCAATATCAAACATGCAACATCTATGTTTTTGGCGGTGACTCTAAAGTTGCAACGCTCATATGCATTTTATGTGTCCCAACTTCACTTAGTTCTCAAACTAAGTACATAATGGATGAATTTTTATTCATGCTAAATATTGCTCTTAATATAGACATGATGCCTTGAGCACATCGTGAATGATTACCATTCGTTTTTCAAGACCTCAAGTCTATCGCAGCTCACGGTTTTATCACATGCTCAACTTCAAGTTGAGATATTGTGATCAAATATTTTTCATATATACAGATCCAGTTGAAAAGTCCTCAATGCACTTTACATCCTCTTAAGGTGGCGCTACCATTTTTATGATGAAGAAACATGAAATTTCTTAAAATCATATGATTTACCCAACGGGTGCTATTACATTATTTGAAATTCTTGCTAGTACTGAGAATACTAAGCAATTCATTGGTCACAAAATAGAACCATGAGGAATACGAAGTAAAGTGGAGGCTAATAGACAACCTAAGACATAATTACCTCTTGATAGGAATTGGTCATTTTCAAATGATCACAAAGACAACTCTCAAGTTTGTCAAATGTGTGGTTATATAAATATCCTACCTATGACCACCAAACCCTCAAATATATGGTCAAACCACACCAAAAATTTATTAAAAAGGAAATAAGTTCAATGGGATAAGCTTGAAAATTTGCAAGTAACAACCAGAAATATTCTGGTAAAGCATTGTTATTAGAATCTTCATCACAAGGAGGACCAAAATCTAGTGCAGAAAATGAAGGATGAACTCATTTGCACTCAATAATATCGGAGACCTCAGGTAATCTCATAATTATCCCAATATATTATTAGCCTATACTTGTACTACTACGTACATGTAGTAAAATGTCCAATATCATATCCCTTGGATGCAACATTCGATAAATTTGAATGTATGTTTCAATTCATACTCAATATTGTTGCGTACACAATGCTTTTCTAATATTAATAAATTAAATATTAGGCTTGATAGTCTTAGCCATCCTGGTTTGGGGATGATTAGAAAATTGTTGACAATTCTATTGGTCACAACTTAAAAGTTACAAATTCCCCATATCATCATATTATATGTGCACCGCATGTGCCATAGGGTAAATTTGTTTAAAGGAACTCTCACCTTAAAATTCTAAATGATCCACTCAATCTTCCTTGAATACATTTAGGGATATATGTGGATTAGTTAACCATTATTTGGAATTATTTAGATACTACATGGTACTCATAAAAACATTTATAAAATGATTTCAAGTGTGCATGATCTTACTAAATAGATTGCTCAACTTATCAAAGTAGGAGCAAATTCTCCCGAACAAAGGATAAACCCATTCGAATGGACAATGTTGTTGAACTCATTTCACGAGAATTTTCTGATTGCATTGAGTACCCTATGTACATACACAGAATGGTTTAACTAAATTTCTTATCAAAGATAGTTAAATGAATTACATGACCACTTTTAAAGAATTGTAAATTTAGCAGCCTCTTGCTGGACACATACGACCTTACACACCGTAAGTATGATCTAAATCATACCAACTGCATTTCATACTACTTTCCCCTTGTAGTAACTAGGTGGAAATCAACAAAGTATTTCCCATCTGCGATAATTTGGTTACATACCGATATCACCACTCCAGCATACATCAATGGGCACTCACAGAAGATTAGGGATCTATGTGAGGAATAACAATTTATCCGTCAATCAAAATTATTCATAGCTGTATGCTGATTGCATCAGCAATAAGGATATTTTCTGGCATTAGGGGGAGATAAGTACCACAAGGAATGCCGAGAAATAAATTAGAAATGTTATTGACATTCAATCCTTATATCCACGTACTCAAAGAATATGAACTAGAAGTTTAGAGAATCATATATTTGCAACACATTGCAAATCTGCCACATACATTTACTGATGACAAGGTGTCACTAAATTTTATATTCCTGCAATAATGGTCAGAAAGAGTGGAGGTACCTAATAAACCACTCTTCTCCCAAAATGAAAGCAAGAGGGGGAGAAAATCTGACAACACGAGATATAACTTCTCATATGCTTGCGCGGAAACAGACGAAATCAAATCCTCAACCAGTAAATGTAATTCAACATCAAGTTGAAAGACACCTCACTGGATGCTCATCATCCAAAGCCCGGCATAAATGTGCACAAATGTTTTGTTGCCGGGACATCGAAACACCTTGACTCCATTTGTTATAGGAAATCACAAGGACATAAAAATGAATAAATATATTATCCACCAACTTCAATGATTCCATCAGAATCATAAAAACTAAAGACTACATTTGTCGACATATATTGCTTCTCAAATTGCTAAACCTTTTGGGCCCCGAACCAAAATCCATGGTAGAGTGCCTCTTGCGCTCATATTGGTTCACATAAAAGGAAACAAGTAATGAAGAATAGCACTCGCTCTGCAAACGAGTAGTATTTATCGCAGTAATACCTACTCCTTATAAGTATCATCCATACGGAATACTAAAAATTTCTCATTCATAGACAAAGTCAATGAGGTGGTGAGAAAGCGAGACTTGTAGCAAAAGGGTTTACACAGAGACCCGAAATCGATTACGACGTAACATACCCTCCTGGTATGAGTGGAATTATGTTTCGATACTAAATATCATTGGCAATAAAAAATAATAATATTATCCATGCGGTTGATGGATGAAGTGACTACTTACTCATATGAGTCACTCATTTAAGAAATCTCTATTGAAGTCCCTGAAGGGCTTATACTTCCGAATCCAAAAGCAAATCGCAACAAGTTTTGTGTAAAACTTCATAAGTCACTCTATGACTTGACATAGTCGGATATCATATGGTACTACCGACTAAATGAGTTCCTTCTTAAAACGGATTACTCGAATAATGATGATTATTTACATGTTTAATTAAGGTATCAATTTGATTTCCTTTCATCACCTCAGTGTATATTGATGACCTCATCATCAATGTCTATACAAGACTTAAACATACACAAAATCATCTTAAGACGGAAAAATTGGATTTACCAAATTTAGCTTAAGCTTACAACTTGAGCATTCTCTCAAGAATACATATCAGTCTACATATATCCAAAATATATATGAGAAGTTCATAACAATAAAAGGACATATATGGTCATACTGCCTTGGTAGGGTACAAATCCATTCATACCTAGGGGTGTTAATTAAGTGATATCAGGACCTAAAGTTCTATATCTCACTAATGTCAAAGCACTCACATAATTGCAAACTACGTCAGGCCTGACACTATATTTGCTATCTTTATTCAGAGTGCAACTCCCAACAAAAGGTACATGGTCCATATAAGAAATATCAGCTTATATCTCAAGCTCACAATAAATCTTGGATATTTCCATCAGGAAATACAAGATATGGGAATGATATGATATAATGATAATGGCTCTTTATTTGATCCCAACAATGCCATATCAATGACTGAATTTGCTGGAATAGCCTTCATATGGAAGTCATCTAAATGAGCTTTAATGGCTATTTCCAGTTATCATTCTAACATATTTGCTTTATCTAAAAGCATTGCAAAATATGCATGGTTTAGCAGAATGATTAGCCACACTCAAAATCATGTGGTGGAGATTCAGCAGAATCACATAACTTGATTTATCAAGATGCTACCACTTGTGTTACTCAAAAACTACAGGTTATATGAAGAGCAATATCGTCAGTACATTGCTCGAACATTACTTATCCTCACGAATTATATAAAGTGAGGAAACAATATGCAAACAACATACTTTGAAAAATCCTACATATTATTCATAATGTCATGATCATATCAATGGAATTTGTTTCACATTCTCCAGGTTTGCAACGTTTAGGGGGAGTAATTTCCCATATCTATAATCTATTAACAATCCTAAGATTGCATATATTGTACTCCTTTTCCCTTCATGAGTTTTCCCTAATGGTTTCTCATAAAGGTTTTTAACAAGACAATATAAACACAAGTGCCCGTATATGTCATACACTTTCTCCTTATATTTTTTCCCCTGGGTTTTAAAGGAGTTTTCAATGGCATATCATATCGCACTCTTTTCCCTTATGAGTTTTCTATCAAAGTTTCTCATAATGGTTTTTAATGAGGCAATATCTTATCAAAGATAATACGTCATACTTTCCCTTTTCCCTATCAGGTTTTTTTAAAGAAAGTAGTCAAGACATATTAATTGTTCTCTAAACTCATCGATGATTTTTCTCCTTCTTCAAATGTTTTTCTCACATGAGTTATCAAGAGACAATAATCATTATATGTTGCATCATTTTCTCCTTACTATTTTTCCCACTGGGTTTAAAGGAGTTTTAGCAACATATCTGCACTATTTCTCCTCATATTTTTCCCACAGGGTTTTTGGAGGAGACATTCAAGATTATTCAAAGAATTTGTCAAGATGATCGATATACCAAAGAAGAGGCGTTGTACAAGGGGGAGTGTTAAGAATAGAATAGTTGCTTATTAATTAAGCTAATTAGGATTAAGTTAATTGTTAGATAGGTTGCTTGGTTCTCAAGCAACCATGTACTTCCTTGGCTCTCAAGGCAACTATGTAATTCCTTGGCTCTCAAGTAACTATGTGTTTACTTGACCGCCAAGCACCATGTTTACTTCCGTCTAGGTATAAATAACCCACTTCTACCATCAATAAAGACTGATGGATCATCTGTCCTTCAAACTCTCTCGTTCTTTACTTTTCACTCGAAACAATTATGTCACATCTAAACTGATATCCACTCTATTTGTGGTCCTTTTTTTTTGTCCTAGTGTTTTTGTTTCTTGTTGATGTATTATATATTTGTGAGAGCTTATATGTGACATTTTTAAAAACATCTAGATGTGAATTAGACAAACTGATCCATGTAACATGTAACCGAGGCTAAAAAAACATTGAGATGAATTAATCTGATTTTTCTCCTCTATCATATAAGGTTATACGAGAAAATCCTTTGGTGCATGCTCTATTCTCTCGTTGGCTCAACAGTATCCGCCTTCACCTTGAATCACTCACTAAGTAGGTCTGTTTGCGTGCCTAGAATCTCGCTAGTACAATCATCAATGATTGTAACATAGCGATTTGATTAATAAAATCTGTTTATTCTTGAGAAGAAAACTATGGTGGCAGAAGGGAAGAGCTTTTTCTCTTAGACCCGTATGCAGGAAGAGCACGGAAGAAACAACAATCGCCAGCCAATGTAGATACATAAATATAGTAATGTTTCCTCTTTTGTTTACAGGTTTCATAAGTTTACTTTTGCTCTCTTCCTTTTTTATTTCCTATTTCTTTATTTAATTCCATTTTCAAATTATGAACCTTTTTAAAACACCTGCACTTTTTCCAACTCGTGAACTTCTTAAAATTCATGAGATTTTTTGAATCCATTTGTATTTTAAAATTCATGAACATTTTCTAAAATTCCTGAACACTTTTAATATATATATATATAGGGTGGGACTATTATGATAACACCCTTAAGAGTCTTATTATGATAACACCGGAGCTTATTCTCATAACACCCCGACCCACCTGTAGCCACAAACTAACCACAACCAAACTGCGGACGCAAAGAAAAAAACAAAACAGAGCCCACCCCGCCTTATCCTCTTCTCCGGCGGGGGCGGCGAGATTCCCTGCCCTGAATCCCAAATTCGGAGGCTCCCACGATGTGGCCCCTCTCCTGTGCTTTGCCACCGGCCAAGGATCCTCCCAGGAAACCGACGACGATAGCAACAGTGTGTCGAAGCTCCAGTTCACGGCGCCGCCAAGTGCCTGCATCCCTGCACGCATCCAACCTACGGTGGGGCTCCCGCCTTCCGCCTCCTCCTGGCTGTCCCCTCCTGCTCGCTCCTTCCACTACCTCTTGATGGTGCTCCACTTCCGCAACACCAATGGTGCTCGTCGCCGTTACACTCCGGTCGTTCAACTACGCGGCCCCTGGAGGTTCACAGCCGCAGTGCCTCCTGAATACCGCTGCTGCCATGCATCTCACCCCACTAACACAGCATTGCCCCGATGTACTCTATCTCTGTCAAACCCAACATCGTCTATGTTTTTATCTGAATGCGAATAGGAGGAGCTGGAGTATGTAGAGCAGAACAAAATCTTCTTCCTAGAGACGTCAGGGATGACAACAAAAATGTTGGAGGATCCTGGGTGGTGAGTTGGCGCTATTTTTCTGTGAAAAATGAAGTTAGTATGGCTCAGAAAGAAGAACGAGTACATGTCAACTTCATTTGGCATTTTCAAGTCTCAGTACAAAAAGACCGTTCAGAAAAACAAGAAATTGCTGGCTCCTCCTCTTGTTTGATGTTCAGGTGTTTAGTTGTTTGCTGCATTTTTCTCACTAATTTTGCTCAAAAATGTTCCGGAGTCCTATGTGCCACTGGTGCTCGCTACCCGCATGAACATAGGGAGGAAGAAGGTCACCATCAGGCAGGGGAGAAGATCACATGAGGTGCAGAAAGAAGGTCAGGCTCCAGAATGGTCAGTGTAATATTAGTGCTATTTTTGGGGTGCATTTTCCACATGGGGATGTGATCTCACTTCCCGTGTATGTTTCTCATCGTGTGCGTCCGACCACACGTAAAACTGCAGGGTACAACCGGTCCTCGCCCGTGCCATTGGTGTGCCTGTCTCCCCTGAATGAGCAGTAGCGCTTGTGTGTAGCTCTCCGTCTATAATTCTCTCTCCCTGTTTGTGTTTATGCTTTAACCTTTGAAAACAACTCAATGTATGAATTGCACCTCTATTGCCGATACGTGTACAATTGTCTCCTAGATGAAGCTCAGTGTGTAAAAAATATGGTCTTTTGCTTCAGTGGACCTCACATATTTTAGTTTTGTGTGTATGAGACCTGATTTTATTGTTCGTGTTAAATTTAGAAGAACACTTATCCGAGAAAAAAAACTATTCTCTCTTACTGTTACAGAGTATGCAAAAAAATGTGGTTACTGTTAGAAGTTCTACTTCATCGCGTGCCATTGTTTGGAAAACGGGTTTTTTCATGGAGCTACAAACCTAGCTTTTTATAATAAGAATGCCCAAGTAATTCATATATGAAAACCTCAAAAAACCTCAAGAACTTTGATGGAGAAAAAAATGGTAACACAAATAAAACATAAACCTTTTTAAGAAAAAACTTGTATAATTCAAGCGAGAAGTTCATCTTTTTTAAAAGAAAAGGTTCACAACGAGAACAAAAGGAAAAAAAAGTATGACAACACAAAAAATCAAAAAGTTTCACCGCATGAAACATAGCAAATTCGTAAAATAAAACAACATTATGTTTTTTGAGTAAGATTAACTGGTCCATCCAAAATAAAATATGAAAATAAAAATTCATAAAAAAGGGATTATGTGCTTCCAAATAAAAAACATGAAGTTCAAATTTAAATAACCGAGAAGTTCACTATTTATTAGAAAGTCAGGAAGGTGAAACCAAAAACATAGTGTAGTTTAAAATGTTTTTGAAAAAACAAAATTTCCCCGTTTCTAAAAAACCTGGAAGTTTAAGTCAAAATAACGGAGTAGTTTAGTGTTTGTAAAAGAAAACTTGGATTTCTTTAGTTCCAAAAGAATAAAAACCAAGAAGTTCAAAATACGATAACACGGATGTTTGATGGTTATATACCATGAAGAAAAACAATCTTCAACTATAAAAGTGTTAACTTGGGAAGTTCAAATTTGATAAAATAGAGAGTTCAAAAAAATGTTATCGCTATACTAAAAGATATTCCCATGGATTTTCCCATTATTGGAAAAGGATAACCAAAAAGTTCAAATTAAAATAACAAAGCTGTTCAATATTTGTAATAGAAAACATTTTTTTCATGGTTTTAAATAACCCTGAGAAGGTCAAATTAAAGTAATAGAGTAATTTGAAAATAGTTTATAAAAATAGATTTTTTTTCGGTTTCTAGAAAAAACCTAGAAGTTCAAAATTATAAAATGAAGTCGTTCAATGATTGACATCTAAATTTTTTCATTATGCAAAGGGTCAAAATGTTATGTTCAGGAAGGTCAAGTATATTACAAAACTAGGATTTTTTTTTTCATTACTATTAGAAACAAACCAAGAAGTCCAAATTTAAAAAATAGTCCAGTTTGATTTTTGTAAAGAACTTAGATTTTCCTTGTTACTAAGGAATAAAATGATGAAGTTCAAATTAAAATAAAGGAGTAGTCTGATGTATACGAAAAACTCAAATTCTAACCGTTCTCTATGGAAAATAAAAGCATAAAGTTGAATTAAAAAAAGTTTGATGATTATTTAAAAACATATTTATTTCTAAGAATAAGGCTAACAAGTTCAAATTACAATAATAGAGAAGTTTGAAGTATATAAAAAACTCAGATTTGTTATAATAAGTTAATGTGCACCTCCGCGCATGGTTCAAAATTTATATTGCGGGACATCCGGTCTCCAATTACATGTTTGAAAATAGCAAAAAATGACGTCCGACCTTCAATTGCATGTAATTCAATCTATGCACAAAATGTGACAGAAGTTCATAATGAAAACAATGAGAAGTTCAATTACCGTAAGGAATGCATTTCATGTCAGAATAAAAAGTATAGAAAAATAAAAGCTTAAACAGTTTGTTGCTAGAAGTTCAAGTGCTCTATCAGGGGAAGTTCAAAAATTCTTGCGAGAGAGGTTCACCTTCTATTTCCATGTTCGATTTTTTCCGTATAAAAATAGAATACAATTCTTTACTCAAAATATAAAAAGGTGAAGTTCAAATTGAAATAACAGAGAAGTTCGGATTTTATTAAAACCTAGGATTTAGCTGTTAAAAAAATAAAAAACAAGGCACCATTTTTTGCACTTTTAAAAACAACTCATAAATGAAAATAATGGTTGACAGAAGTTCAATTGCTCAGCGAGGAAAAGCTCAAAAAATTCTTGTGAGAGAGGTTCACCATGTATTTAGATGTGCAAAATACATTAAAAATATGTTTTTTGTGTGTTTTAAAATAATTATCTCAAATGAGAGAGAAGTTCAAAAGTGATAACAACCGGAAGTTCACGTACTACATGGTGTGTATTTCATATAAAAAAATACAAATAAAGTGAAACAGAGTGAAATTCAAACAAACATTTCCAAGAAGTTCAACTACTTCATGCAGTGCAAAAAATAACACGTCAAAAAAACAGCACATCAAAAATTAGAGTGAAGTTCAAACAGACATACCCGAGAAGATCAACTACTTCATGCAATGCATTTCCATTCGCGATGAAGGCATAAATCATGATCTTGTCATTTTCTAATTTACTTCAAAACGACAGGAATATCATTTGTGTAAATTCAAGTCCTCAATCGGAGAAATTAAAAAAATATTGTGAGAGAGATCTGTACAAAAAGAATATCATTTGTGTAACACTGACGAAAATGGATGGGAAAACTACAAACAAAAAATATGTCACAGAAGTCCAACGTGAAAACAGCAGGAAGTTCAACTACTACACTGAATGAATTTCACAAGAAAAACTTTTAAAACCATCGCGAGTATGAAAAATGATCACCACGGAAAAGTTTTGTGTTTATAGCAGCTTTCCATCGGTATATCACTTGCTTAATTCCGGTGAGTGAATGAAGAGCTACGAAGAAAAAAACACGTGAAAAACAGAGTGAAGTTCAGGCAGAACTGCCACCGAAGTTCAAGTACTTCACGCAATGCATTTTTGACGATGTGCGATAAAGGCAGAACGAGTGATCTCATCGTTTCTGAAATTACTTGAAAATGGCTGCGATTCAGAGAAAACCATCAACATGAAAACGTTT
Organism: Triticum aestivum; assembly: GCF_018294505.1. Classification (NCBI taxonomy): domain Eukaryota; kingdom Viridiplantae; phylum Streptophyta; class Magnoliopsida; order Poales; family Poaceae; genus Triticum; species Triticum aestivum. The sequence continues at coordinate 785,708,895 of NC_057801.1, forward strand.
CGCATTTTTCGTAGCTTCTCAACAGTATATTATTTGCCCCGTTCCGATGAAGTTTGTAGAAATTACGGCGAAAATACATTTTTAGCCATTTTCAAAATCAACGTAAAACCATAATGAATTTGTAAAAACAATATATACCAAAACATTTCGCATTTTTTCAGGCTTTCCAACGCCATGTCATTTGCTATGTACGGACGTAAGATTAAAAAATATATCGAAAATACAAACATGGTAGAACTTGTACCGTTTTCTAAATTACTCGTAAACCATTCAAAATTAGAAAAAAACTTTCAACATGAGAAAAAAGTGCATTTTCATAAGCTTTCCAACGCGATATCATTTGTCTCAATTGGATTAGTTGTTTATAAATGGCAACGAAAATACGAACTCGGTTGTTCGATTTGTGAAATTTTACAATTTTCCACATTACTCTTCAACCATAGGGAATTAGAAAAAACTTTCAGCATGTGGAAGGAGCGGTTTTACAGCAGCTTTCCAATGCCATATTATTTGCCTCATTCCGATAAACGGTTTAGAACTGCGATCGAAAATATGATTCATGTTTTTTGTATGAAGAAAAAACGGTTTTCAAAACTGCTCTTAAACCACTTACATTTTGCCAAAATTTTAAGTTGGGTCATGATACTGGGGTCCATAGCTTTCCAACGGTATATCGCAAGCCCCATTTGGGCAATGTTGACGGAAGTTCGACCTAGCACTAGGGGAAGTCCAGGTCGAACAAATCAGGCAGTAAAATTGCAAAAAACGCAATTTCATCACGACCCGAGAGCGAAATCCGCCAGCGAGCGAGATTTCTATTTAAAACCGGTATTTAGTTGCTAAAAAACCTTTCTAGATTACACTAACATCATATAGAACACTACAAACCAGAATAATTCGCGGGGGAAGCCACGGTTGCAAAGATAGCCCGAAGGTCGAGTTCGTACAAAGGGAAGTTCAGACGCGTGTACAAACAAAAATACGTCACAGAAATTCAACGTGAAAATGGCATGAAGTTCAACTACTATGCTGAATGAATTTTAGATGAAAAACTTTTTAAATCGTTGCGAGTATGAAAAAATGATCAACATGGGAAAGTTGCGTGTTTATAGCAGCTTTCCATCGGTATATCACTTGCTCAATTCCGGTGAGTGGATGTAGAGTTAGGAGCAGTGGATAGAGATATACGAAGAAAACAAAGCATGTGAAAAACAGAGTGAAGTTCAAGATTTCATAACGAGAAGTTCAGGTACTTTACGTGATGCATTTTTGGCGAATCTGTTTCGCGATAAAGGCAGAACGAATGATCTGTCCATTTTTGAAATTACTTGAAAACGGCTAGGAATCAGAGAAAACTGTCAACATGAAAAAGTTTCATATTTTCCGTAGTTTTTCGACGGTATATTATTTGCGCCATTCCAATAAAGTTTGTAGAAAATACGGTGAAAATACGTTTTTCACCATTTTTGAAACTGACTTAAAACCGTAAAGAATTGGGAGAAATAATACATACCAAACATTTTCACATTTTTTCAAGCTTTCCAAGGCCATATCATTTCCTGCATTCGGACGCACGGTTAAAAAATATCTGGAAAATACGAACTCGGTAGGACTTGTACCGTTTTATAAATTACTTTTAAACCTTTTAAAATTAGAAAACACTTTCAAAATTAAAGAGTAGCGCATTTTCATAAGATTTTCAACGCCATATCATATGCCTCAATTCCGATTAGCCGTTTTTTCATAAGATTTTCATAAGATTAGCCGTTTAGAAATGACGTTGAAAATATGAACTTAGCTGTTCGGTTTGCGAAATTTTACGTTTTTTCAAATTACACTTTAACCATAGAGAATTAGAGAAAATTTTCAACATGCGGAAGTTGCGGTTTTGCAGCAGCTTTCCAACGTCATATTATATGCCTCATTCCGATAAACGGTTTAGAAATGCGATCGAAAATACAATTCACCTTTTTTGTGTGAAGAAAAAACGGTTTTCAAAACTGCTCTTAAACCGATTACATTTTGCCAAAAATTTAAGTTGGGTCATGATACTGGTGTCCATAGCTTTCCAACGATATATCGCAAGCCCCATTTGGGCAATGTTGGCGGAAGTTCAACCTAGTTCACAGGGAAGTTCAACGTACTACTAGCGGGACAATTCAGGTTGTTATCAGAATATTATTCTCATCCCGTGATGAGAATAGTGTTCATGTATATATATATATATATATATATATATATATATATATATATATATATATATATAATTCTACTACACTATTTTATTATGGAATATTTTAGAAAATTAGTGAAAGTTTAGATTTTGGAACATTTTTCAAAGTTCACAAACAATTTTCGCGTTTTTTTAATGGATGGAGTCGCCTGTTTTTATGAAACAAAACAAAAACCATTCAGCTCAACTAAAGTAACCACCTCTATGACAATCATGAAACAAATCACCAAACTTGTAAGTGGGTCGGGCCTATAGCAGGTGCCAACGTGTGGGTTTGCTCACCGTCCAGCATAGGAGAGGGGGTGCTCCTATTTGGCGCTTCAAGTGTTGCCAAGCCCTCTATAGTGCTGTCACAGAATGCACGGCGAGTTGTGGCCCATTAGTGCGCTCACTCCCCTTAGTTGCTTCTATCTCTCACTCACTTGGCCATTCTATCCACTGCTCACAAGCCATCTACAATATCAGTATCTTCTATTGAAAAGAGAAACCAATTTCTGGTATTTTATAGATTAAAGAAATCATACTTTTAAATAAAATTTACGTATTTGAAAAAAATATTCACAAATTTTATAGTGATTATGGATTTAAAAAAATTATGAATTTGGTTTGTCTCAGGAATTTAGTTTTTCCAAAATTTAAAAACATCGTGGATTTTAAAAACATGATAATTTAATTTTTTATATGAAATTTATAAAAGCCAAAAATTAAATATACATGAATTTTTAAAATAAAAATAATGATAAGGGCACTTGGTTTGCTTCGAGCGGAACAGAATGGGCGCGGAAGAATATATTTGGGGACATACTCCTTGCAGATGGAGCACATTTGTATAGAGAGACATACATGGGTCTATGGATGAATACCGGGTTGGGATGGCAGCGCTCTCGTCAACGCAACTGCTTCCAAGGTTTTATCGCCATTCCTGCAAATTTCTAGCGACAGGCGTGGCCCTTTTCCGACTCCATTGTTTTCTTTGGTGTTCCCCCAATCATGGTGACATTCTTTCTTAGCTGTAGCTAATATCCGTAGTACCCAATGGCAATTGCCTCTTCACGCTGTTGTCTGTCTGTATTCAAGTTTCTTGGCTTTAGTCTTCTATTTTTGTTGGGACGGTCCCAACTGGTTTTGGGAGCACGTGACACCACGTGGTTCAACCTGAACTTGGTGTAGCATCACTTGCACTGGTTCATCCATCACAAATTTCCTTAATCTTTCTCAACTTTGACATGTCTTTTTCTGCGTTTGAACAAGACACCTACTTTTATTTAAGGTTCTTCTCCTCATCCTTCAGCTTATATATCCCTTACTTTTTATAATTTCATTCTCATCACTTTGTAGGAATTTATAGTTGTCCCATCAAGAAACTTCTTTTGCTCCAATTCTGCTTTCACCTGAATAAAAGCCTGTTCATTTTGGGCCTTTGGGGCAAATTTCGTTGTTCCTTCACCACTTTCTCAAGTTCATCATTCACTTTAACGAGCTCGACCTATAGCTTCCTTTCTCTCAGCATTCACAAGATTACCCTTAACTCTGCCTCCTTTCTCCTCTTCATACATTTTCAAAAGCTTTGACAATGCTGTCCTTTAGTGATTCTGCCAACTCCAAATCAACCCATTCCACAAAATTCACAAGTAATTCCTTCCCCCATAATTACAAAACAACATATATAGATATTGTTCAGGACCTAGCACATCACGTCATATATGAAAAACATGTTAAATTCAGTTGAAATTAAGAAAAAAAATCCCAAAATCAACCCTAACCCTATATATTGAGAACAGAGCACTCATATCCCTACCCAACGAATCACCACCGAACCCTTGAGAAGAATTGGACCCATCTCCCCATGACACCATGGCGTCGACACAGTTGTGGTAGTCAGTCCACTGTTGCGTGAACGCAAGGGCGTGGGGAAAAGAACAGACAGAATTGGGGAACGCATGGGAGAGATTGAATGTTTCCGGGTCTTCAACCACCCAAGCAATTGACCTAATGGCCTCACCTGCGAGTCATCTATGTGTGCCACATCAGCCTGACTAGTGGGTGCCAACGGTGAGAAATGTTTAGGATGAGAAAATTAGTAGATCGGTGTTCAGTCTTACAACCCTACCCCAATATTGGTGGATTTCTTGGTTTTAGTCCCCCATGGTGGTTATGTCATAACCTAGCCCAATTTTTTTGTATGTATTTACTCTCTTGAAAGATTTCACTAACTACTTGAGCTCGCACTGGAAGGGGCTCCTCCAATTTTCCAGTGGGAGCACCAAAACGGAGAGTGCCCTCCCTAGTGAGCGTGCGGGAGAGGCGCGTGCTGGCTACGCTCGGAGTTTCCTTGCAGTTCATTCTATTTTTTATATTTTTGTTTTCCCCATTTTTCTTCTCTATTTTCTGGTTTTTGTTTTGGTTTCCGTTCTTCGAGCGTGATTCCACCTAGACCAGCTGTTGCCACTAGTAAATTTTGTCATAAAAAGCCTTCCCATTTTAGTTGTCAAATTGATGATCTAGCTAGGAATATGAATTTTCGTCAAAAATGACCATTTGCCCAGTGTAACTGTAAAAAAAGACTACCTACAAACGAAAATGTCAAAAAGAACAACTTGTACCATGGCGGCAGGTGCGCCAGCCGACACGTGGCACCTGCCGTCACGGGTCTAGCTGCAGAACCTGCCGCCACCAGCTCATGCAGCATCAGCTGCACAGGATTTTGGCAGATGGCGCACGGGAAAATGGAATGTAGTGGCGGCGTGGCACCGGCCGCCACGCATCCTGGCGGCAGCCTGTGCTGCTTTTCCACGTGAAGCGCCATGCCACGCGACAAATTCTAGTGATATCTAAATGTGCTACTGTACAAGATTACAAGCCGTCCTTAATGGTAGTACTTCCTTTTAAAAATAAATAATCATAGTCTAGCCTTAGCCTGTGTGCGACGGACGGCCTTTGACATCTTTTAGTGATGGAGTAGCGGCGTGTCACGACGACTTTTCAGACACAGCGCATGGCAGAAAAGTAGTATAGGCTGCCGCCAGGATGCATGGCGGCAGGTGCCACGGTGCCAATCCGTTCCGTTTTCGTGTGTGCCATCCATCGAAATCCTGTGCACCTGGGGCTGCCGCGTGAGCCGGTGGCGGCAGGTTCTGCCGCCAGACAACATGACAGCAGGTGCCACGTGTCATCTGGCGCATCAGCTGCTATGGCACAGGGAGTAAATTGCATAAAACCACCACTTTAAGGGCTAGGTTTTCAGAAAACACTAGGTTACAGTTTCTTGACAAATTGCACCATGTCTTGTGTAATCTTTTTGCAAAACCACTGATTGGCGGATCTGGCTCGGTTAAGTGCGTTTATGACAGATAGGTCCCACTTTTTGCTGACTTGGCACAAGGTTTTACCAAAGACAGTGCTAGATGCGCAAAAAAGCAAAAACATGCCCCAACTTTTCCCTTGTGCCCCCCACACACATAACAGACACCACAGCCTGCCGACGCCGCGCTCCCGCCCCTGCCCGGCGGCCGTGCGTGCACCTGCCGCCGCCCTGCTCCCCCCTGCCTGGCCGGCCGCGCGAGCACCTGGCTGGCCGCTCCCGCTCCTGCCCGGCCAGCCGCGCGCGCACCTGCCGCCGCCGTGCTCCCGCCCCTGCCAAGCCGGCCGCGCGTGCACCTGGCTGGCCGCTCCCGCCCCTGCTCGGCCGGCCGAGCATGCCCCTATCTGCCGCGCTCCCGTCTCTACCCGGCGCCCTCCTTGCGCGCCCGGACTCGGCGTAGGCGAGGTGGCTGCCGACGCTGAGCTGGACCCTCGGTGCCGTGATGGGCGTCCCGTCGGGCGTCCGGCAGTTCCGCGGCGGCGGCGGCTTGACGGCCCCGTAGATCCACCTCCCCAGCATGCCCGCCAGCGGGCCCATGGGCGACCCTGCCGCCGCCTTCCGTCGCTTGCCGTTGGCGCCTGGCACCCCGACCCCGTTCCTGCGCCGGGCTGGAGGGCCTCCTCGGCCGCAAGTGCGCGCGCGGGCACGTCGAAGCGGAGCTCGTCGGAGCTGCAGAGGAAGACCGACGTGCCTGGGCGGTGCTCTTGTACACTATCCAGGGCCTCGCGCGCCGTGACGGCCATCGCGAACTGCGCCATGGAGCCGTCTACGTACACCACCTTCGCTGTCTTGGTGGCCCCTGCCCGCCCTTCGCTGTCTTGGCGGGAATACGATGGGGGTGCTGGAGCTCCGCCGCTGCTGCTTGCTCTGGTGGGCGGCTACAGGCCCTCGCCGGCGGGGGAAGAGAGCGGAGGAAGGAAGGAGACGGGAAGAAGGGGAGGGAGCTGATTGCTTTTTTCTATTTGATTTAGGGGTGTCTATGCAAAATATATGGACTAGTTTGTAAATTTAGACTAAAATTGATCTAGCATGAAATGTTACGCCATGTAGGCAAAAAAGGGGCCCATCTGTCATAATCTCACTTAACAGAGCCAGATCCGCCGACCAGTGGTTTTTGCAAGACCATTACACGAGATGTGGTGTTTTCTGCAGCGAAAATGTATCCTAGTGTTTTTCGCAAACCTAGCCCTCAAAGTGGTGGTTTTATGCATTTTACTCCGGCACAGGTGGTCATTTTTGACACTTTCATCTGTAGGTAGTCTTTCTTGACAATTTCACTGGGCAGATGGCCCTTTTTGATGAAAATCCCTAGGAATACATGTGATCCTCTATAGAAAAAAGAGGGTGTATGAAATTATACCACTTATCACTACTTAAGTCCTAACGATTGAGCCACGTAGTAAACGGGCTATGTAACCTCTCGGAGGATCGCACAGCCCATAGTTTTAGGAATGAACGACCTACCTGATTCCGCAATTGTATCCGTTGATCGAGCTGCACTAGAGGAAGGCACTTGGCACTCTTAATGTTCCTACCTTGTCGTGTGGCTCTGCATGCTCCAAGCTTTCTTTCCGCACTTGTCTTCTCCATGCATAGGTGAACACTGCCATGGTTAGACCTCCAGCATACCTGGTACGACATAGCCTCGGCATTAAGATGAAGATAGTCTATCGCCTTAGGCATCATCATCTCGTCGAGTTGGTCCAGATGAACATTTACATGTGTGAGGTGGCGTCGATTCTCTGTATCGATCACTTCTATTGTGGAACCAACAGACTTAGGGTCCTCCAAAGAAGCATGAGGCATGGGTAGTATTCCAAGCTTCAATGGTTGGGAATTCTTCAAAGATGAATTGTCATCATCTATACTACTATTAAAAGAGCAAACATAAGCCCCCCTAAGGCCACCCAACAAATTGTAAGCGGACTATCCAGGACCTTCCAATCAAATCAAGTTAAACATATCCTACCATCCATATTACGTTGATGGTCTGCCACTTTGATCAACGCTCCAGATCAAATGTTCTGCCGCCATGGTCTGCCAATCCCCATGGCCCCGCCCGCAAGGCCCTAAATTTGTGGATCGACTTCATCTGAGAGCCCCGATCGAGAAGGACGGATCATGCGCCGCTGCTCCTCCCTTCCCCTCCTCGCGCCGTCCCTCTCCCTGCCCCTGCAAGGATGGCCATCTTCTCCCGTCGCCTCCTCCCTCCCTCCAGTGCCACCGCACCGCGGGTTCCCCCTCCCTCCTAGCGTTGTTGGCGCACCCTGCGCCAAGATCCCAGCCGAACGGCGACAACTATTGTCGGCGTCATTCCTCGCGCACCTGAGAGAACTGCTCGCCGCCGAGTCCGTCCCACTGCAAGCACGGCAGCACCGTGATTTAGTCGCTCCTCCCTCGCCGTAGGCAGGCAGATGGTGAGGAATCTTAATCCCTAGGCGAGTTTTCTTTTGCCTTTAGTCGATTTGACTGTGTGTGCTTGGGCTTCTACACAGATCGTTTCTACGCTCTGTGTTTTTATGGCGATGATGCCTCCAGCAGAGTTGCGTTAGCATGAGGCTATTCTGTAATATGTAGGGCTATCCCAAACAAGCATTCAGATTCTTGAAGATGTCTAGCATATTAAAGGAGCCTTGAAGTTGACAATTCCACAACTTTATTGGATCTTTTATCATGATATTAAAGAATTTTTCAATCTGCTGCTTCATTGTTCACACAATGTGCCACAACCTTTTCTGCAGGTAATATGTTAGTGCGTCTTCTGATTAGTTCAACAGTTGGATTTTCAAGCTTTTGGTCTGCTATGTTACCCGATAGTTCCAGCCCATTGGATTTTCATGTGCTCGCTTGTGAGATGAATGAATGGTAAAAGATCAAAAGTTGTATGATTCTACTAATCCTCCCTTATAATTCATAGGTTGGTACAAAATCTAGGAATGGGTTCCTATCAGTCTACCATCATTCTTCTGTTTCAAAAGTGTTTTATTGATTTTTTTGCTTACATACTGAATGCAGATTTGTTTAAATTTACATTACAGCTTGAGGACGAGGTATGTGCTTTAATTTTCGGACCTCTTCCAGCTTGAGGATGAGGTATGTGCCCCTCCCCTGGTTACTTGCCAGTTACCATGTCAGATTCAGTACAATTTTTAACCCATTTGTAGCAAGAGATAGATCTGCCTCTGATGGTGGGAGACAGACAATGCCTTTTGGTGCTATTTTCTAAATAAGATATATGCTTGTCTTCACACCACCATTGCCGTTGCGCCCATAACCCAAGCTCCGCTGCTGCCACGATGTTGGTCCGCGAAGAGGACGCAAACACTACAGCTCTGATATCCACGACAGACATTGCTCTCATTCTGTTGCTATTGTTGTGGAACGCCGAGGACGCATGCGCCGCGGCCGCCGGTTCTCCCAGTCAGAGGACACGAAATCTGCCACTGGTATGTTTTGTGTGTGATTCGAAGTTTGGCAACTGGCATGATGCGAGAAAAAACAACAGTGGACACCTCCCATCAATTGCTGACAGTTTGTTTGTTACTTTAGACCCACGGGTGAATCCATAGGTAATGTTTGCACCAATAAAACTGCAGCCTTCATTGCAGGACAACTTCTAACTGAATCTCATGGATTTGTCCTCACATAATGTTCTCTCAGTCGGATTGTGGCATGCAGCAAGGTGAGCAATCAATCATCATCGTGAGATTTCTTTTCTTAATGCTGAAGAAAGCTACTAAAAAAGTTCACGTATGTACAACAGTTCTAATTGCTGCTTTTATAGAAGCCCAAGTTGTACGAAGCTACACTGCCAATTCTCATCTTGCTAAAACTTTCATTCAATTTTTCCATTTTGGGCTATATATTTCCATTACTATCTCTTCTACCTTATTTTAGCGAATTTTATCAGCTGCGATGGTGGTCCACAACTCTTTATGTTTTTAGTCTTTTTATTTACTAGCATTGTGTTCCGCTTCGAGATTCAAAGAACCACAGATGCACTGTGAGACTATAATGCCCAGAATTAGCCAAGAGTCTAAGACATACTAAAAACATTTTTTTAGCTAAGGTAGTTATGAAAAAAGGGACTTTGTTAATCAGTATTGAAATGCATAACATTGATGCTAGAATCTTATTTTTCGTTGTATATAATACGAACAACATGATTTTTTTCCAGGTCATATATTGCTTGGAAAAATGCAACATTGATGCTAGAATCCCGAGGAGACTATGGCTGGTGATGGAGATTATTTTGTATGCTCATGGTGTTGTGGCGGCTGCACGGCGGAGGGCTGCACGCTCGACTTCGACATCGGCGTCTTCAACAAGGAGAAGATCTCCCTCGCCAGCCACGATGAGGTCTGCACCTGCACTCCCGTTCCTATACCTTCTCCCTCTCCAGGAATTGTTTTCTGATGTTTTTTTGTTTTGTGTGTGCCTCTTCAGTATATGGTGGCGGGCGGGTGCAACCTCTTCCCACTGCTCCCGGAGGCGTCAAGGGCGTCATGTCCTCTATCATGATTGGATGGGGCTCCCAGGTTCAGTCCCATCTTCGCTTTGCTCCATCACTGCACAGTTTCTCTCCTATCTGTCGAGATATGTCTCTACTGCTATTCTACTGAATATTGTTCTTGGAGCATCATAGCCAATTTCTTTACTGGTGAACATGTGTAGGAGGATTTGTGGTTTGGCGTATTAGACCTCTGTAAATATATGTATAGGAGGATTCTAGAGCTTTGTACAATCAGTAAGGCCATCAAAGCTAATTGCTTTACTGGTGAACATGTATAGGAGGATTCATTATTAGACCTCTGTACATATATGTTTGCTCTGTGCTACAAAAAAAGACTCTCCTTTGGTGGTGAGAATAAAACGGAAGAAATTTACTACTCACAATAAAATTTAATTTGCTGAACTGTAGAAGCTGACTTTGTTAGAGAAAGGTTCAGAACCCACCCTTTCTTTCCTGCAGGATTGAGAAGATTGTGAATTTAGAACCTTTTAGATGTACAGAAACAAAGAGGATTGTGATTGTAGATAATGGAGAGAAGAACAAATTTATGGTATGGGGAGAGTGGTTTCACAGATTGTACTTGTACAGAAAGAGAGTGGATTGTGTTTCTTTTGAGAAGATAAACTTTTGCCAGCCATTGTGTTCCTTGTAAGCCGAATAGCTATAGATTTAGTTCTCGCACCACTGATTCTGTTGAAGCTGTAATTTGTATTGAGTTATATATATTGTGTCAATCCTAACATTGGTATATGCAGCCTAAAATGATGAGTTTACCAACGGTGTTACATGTCATAATATGTTTAGTTCCTTAGTTCTGTACGCGGACTATTCAGGACCTTCCGATCAAATCAAGTTAAACATATCCTACCGTCCATATTACGTTGATGGTCTGCCACTTTGATCAACGCTCCAGATCAAATGTTCTGCCGCCATGGTCTGCCAATCCCCGTGGCCCCGCCCGCAAGGCCCTAAATTTGTGGATCGACTTCATCTGAGAGCCCCGATCGAGAAGGACGGATCATGCGCCGCTGCTCCTCCCTTCCCCTCCTCGCGCTGTCCCTCTCCCTGCCCCTGCAAGGATGGCCATCTTCTCCCGCCGCCTCCTCCCTCCCTCCAGTGCCACTGCACCGCGGCTTCCCCCTCCCTCCTAGCGTCGTTGGCGCACCCTGCGCCAAGAACCCAGCCGAACGGCGACAACTATTGTCGGCGTCATTCCTCGCGCACCTGAGAGAACTGCTCGCCGCCGAGTCCGTCCCACTGCAAGCACGGCAGCACCATGATTTAGTCGCTCCTCCCTCGCCGTAGGGAGGCAGATGGTGGGGAATCTTAATCCCTAGGCGAGTTTTCTTTTGCCTTTAGTCGATTTGACTGTGTGTGCTTGGGCTTCTACACAGATCGTTTCTATGCTCTGTGTTTTATGGCGATCATGCCTCCAGCAGAGTTGCGTTAGCATGAGGCTATTCTGTAATATGTAGGGCTATCCCAAACAAGCATTCAGATTCTTGAAGATGTCTAGCATATTAAAGGAGCCTTGAAGTTGACAATTGCACAACTTTATTGGATCTTTTATCATGATATTAAAGAATTTTTCAATCTGCTGCTTCATTGTTCACACAATGTGCCACAACCTTTTCTGCAGGTAATATGTTAGTGCGTCTTCTGATTAGTTCAACAGATGGATTTTCAAACTTTTGGTCTGCTATGTTACCTGATGGTTCCAGCCCATTGGGTTTTCATGTGCTCGTTTGTGAGATGAATGAATGGTAAAAGATCAAAAGTTGTATGATTCTACTAATCCTCCCTTATAAATCATAGGTTGGTACAAAATCTAGGAATGGGTTCCTATCAGTCTACCATCATTCTTCTGTTTCAAAAGTGTTTCATTGATTTTTTGCTTACATACTGAATGCAGATTTGTTTAAATTTACATTACAGCTTGAGGACGAGGTATGTGCTTTAATTTTCGGACCTCTTCCAGCTTGAGGATGAGGTATGTGCCCCTCCCCTGGTTACTTGCCAGTTACCATGTCAGATTCAGTACAATTTTTAACCCATTTGTAGCAAGATATAGATCTGCCTCTGATGGTGGGAGACAGACAATGCCTATTGGTGCTATTTTCTAAATAAGATATATGCATGTCTTCACACCACCATTGCCGTTGCGCCCATAACCCAAGCTCCGCTGCTGCGACGATGTTGGTCCGCGAAGAGGACGCAAACACTACAACTCTGAAATCCACGACAGACATTGCTCTCATTCTGTTGCTATTGTTGTGGAACGCCGAGGACGCATGCGCCGCGGCCGCCGGTTCTCCCAGTCAGGGGACACGAAATCTGCCACTGGTATGTTTTGTGTGTGATTCGAAGTTTGGCAACTGGCATGCTGCGATAAAAAACAACAGTGGACACCTCCCATCAATTGCTGACAATTTGTTTGTTACTTTAGACCAACGGGTGAATCCATAGGTAATGTTTGCACCAATAAAACTGCAACCTTCATTGCAGGACAACTTCTAACTGAATCTCATGGATTTGTCCTCACATAATGTTCTCTCAGTCGGATTGTGGCATGCAGCAAGGTGAGCAATCAATCATCATCGTGAGATTTCTTTTCTTAATGCTGAAGAAAGCTACTAAACAAGTTCACGTATGTACAACAGTTCTAATTGCTGCTTTTATAGAAGCCCAAGTTGTACGAAGCTACACTGCCAATTCTCATCTTGCTAAAACTTTCATTCAACTTTTCCATTTTGGGCTATATATTTCCATTACTATCTCTTCTACCTTATTTTAGCGAATTTTATCAGCTGCGATGGTGGTCCACAACTCTTTATGTTTTTAGTCTTTTTATTTACTAGCATTGTGTTCCGCTTCGAGATTCAAAGAACCACAGATGCACTGTGAGACTATTATGCCCAGAATTAGCCAAGAGTCTAAGACATACTAAAAACATTTTTTTAGCTAAGGTAGTTATGAAAAAAGGGACTTTGTTAATCAGTATTGAAATGCATAACATTGATGCTAGAATCTTATTTTTCGTTGTATATAATACGAACAACATGATTTTTTTCCAGGTCATATATTGCTTGGAAAAATGCAACATTGATGCTAGAATCCCGAGGAGACTATGGCTGGTGATGGAGATTATTTTGTATGCTCATGGTGTCGTGGCGGCTGCACGGCGGAGGGCTGCACGCTCGACTTCGACATCGGCGTCTTCAACAAGGAGAAGATCTCCCTCGCCAGCCACGATGAGGTCTGCACCTGCACTCCCGTTCCTATACCTTCTCCCTCTCCAGGAATTGTTTTCTGATGTTTTTTTGTTTTGTGTGTGCCTCTTCAGTATATGGTGGCGGGCGGGAGCAACCTCTTCCCACTGCTCCCGGAGAGGTCAAGGGCGTCATGTCCTCTGTCATGATCGGATGGGGCTCCCAGGTTCAGTCCCATCTTCGCTTTGCTCCATCACTGCACAGTTTCTCTCCTATCTGTCGAGATATGTCTCTACTGCTATTCTACTTAATATTGTTCTTGGAGCATCATAGCCAATTGCTTTACTGGTGAACATGTGTAGGAGGATTTGTGGTTTAGCGTATTAGACCTCTGTAAATATATGTATAGGAGGATTCTAGAGCTTTGTACAATCAGTAAGGCCATCAAAGCTAATTGCTTTACTGGTGAACATGTATAGGAGGATTCATTATTAGACCTCTGTACATATATGTTTGCTCTGTGCTACAAAAAAAGACTCTCCTTTGGTGGTGAGAATAAAACGGAAGAAATTTACTACTCGCAATAAAATTTAATTTGCTGAACTGTAGAAGCTGACTTTGTTAGAGAAAGGTTCAGAACCCACCCTTTCTTTCCTGCAGGATTGAGAAGATTGTGAATTTAGAACCTTTTAGATGTACAGAAAGAAAGAGGATTGTGATTGTAGATAATGGAGAGAAGAACAAATTTATGGTATGGGGAGAGTGGTTTCACAGATTGTACTTGTACAGAAAGAGAGTGGATTGTGTTTCTTTTGAGAAGATAAACTTTTGCCAGCCATTGTGTTGCTTGTACGGAGAATAGCTATAGATTTAGTTCTCGCACCACTGATTCTGTTGAAGCTGTAATTTGTATTGAGTTATATATATTGTGTCAATCCTAACATTGGTATATGCAGCCTAAAATGATGAGTTTACCAATGGTGTTACATGTCATAATATGTTTAGTTCCTTAGTTCTGTTTATCTGCATCTTCTGCTTTCGGTCCATGTACACATGCAAGATATGCAGAACCACAAACTAGGTGCAATCTGATGTTCCCTTGATAGAACCTGCTTTGAGAAAATAGTACCCAATGTTCCATGCTTTCCACTCTCTTTTCGTGATTATTTTGTGATTCTGTAAGTAAAGGGAAACTGTTTTCAGATCCCCCTCCCAGCACAGCACTCATCATGCAGTTTGATATAGCTTGTGATATTACCTTGCACGTTTGAAACCATTATATTGTACGAATACCTTTGCCGGTCATTAGGTAGAGTTGGAGTTGGTTCTGCTGTACATCTCTGGTCTGATTTGTAGTTTGGCTAAGGTACTGTTCAATTAATGGGTTTTGTTAATTCTATATGGTTGTCTGCTTGAGAAGTACACTGTGTGAATGTTTGATACGAGATAATTATGTCTTAACTACGATGACTCAAGAAATTTCTTTCTACGATTATACGTGCGTTGCACGTGCACGCTTACTAGTGACCAGCAAATACGGTTGATCCTGGTAGGTTTTTGTACTCGGATACTGAGGTCTGACACTGGAAAAACACTTCGCAGACTGGTTCAGGAAATATGCTCGAAAACTTCAATTTATTTCCGCTTCCATTATTGATGTCGCTGCCACTATGGCAAGAAGGCACAACGTCGTTCTCGAATCCCTGACAACATAATGGATTAGGACGGAACCATTCAGACAATGTGTGGACGTAGACCCAGTGATTCTTGTGTGCAACATAGGAGAAATCTTGCGTAGGGAGATGGGTGATCTCCTTGATAACAACGTCGGTCGTAGAGTTGAAGTGAGGCATCATAACTCGCAAGCACTTGACTATGGTTCCGATTATGTCTGTACTCTCAGACAGACGCAGCACGACCCCGAGATAAAAACTGTTCTTGGGCACCTTAGAATCTTGGTACATGAAGGATAGAAAGGCCTCCAGCCCACGCTCCTGGAAATTGATTGGCCGTATGCGGAAGCAACGGTACTGACCTCCAGGACGCAACAACTGATACACAATCATTTTGCCTGTGAAGATATGCCCAATGAGAGGGTTGAAGAACATGTTCTGCCGTGGTGTCCCGCCGAGCTGAACATATCTGACAAATTCATCAGCACCGTCCGCCAGCCTCTGGAATCTTCGAACGGCAGCGGCGATGGCGCTCCTTGCAGAGCAATGATCATTGTCATGGCCAACGAAAGAGGAGATGAACACCTTGGTCGCATAAGCCATCCGTCTAAGAAATGAGGATTTCCTTACCACCTGCTCCGCCTCGTCTTCTTCCCGAGAAAGTTGCCTGCATCTGCGCGCTACGTCGTCGCAGTCCTGGGCAGTGCGCTTGATCTTCTTTCGCCAACGGAGGAGTGACGTGTCGGTGATCTGCCACTTGTTGGACGTTTGGATTGCGGCCTCCATTTTGATGCGCGCCATCTCCAACCTCTCTAGGCCACCACCTCCTGACGCTTCTTCATCTGCTTTGTCCTCGTCTTTGCTGGTGGGGGCAATACCCGAAATAATCCGGCTAACTGCTTCCCCAACAATGACCGACGTGACCATCTCAGCCATGGATTGTGATTTATAGGTAGCACCGTAGCAGGCTAACCAGTAGGAGATACCCTGCAATACGCACCAGCTCAAGAAATGGATAGCTCTCATTTCTACAAGTTCTATTGCCTCTTATTGTTTCCTCTCGTAGCTTCGTTGGTGTAGTGATCCAAGTGAGCGGCTGAAATATCGAAGCATGTGCTTCCAAAACAAGTGAGCGGCTGAAACATCTAAGCTTGATGGTGTCCTTCTGGGTAAGTGGAGACAAACGATTTGTCTCACTCCGTTAGGTAAGAGAGAGTTGGTCTGCTGCTGCCTGCCGACAGAGCAAAATTGGTGAGACAAACTATATTTGGAGATGAAATCCTTTGGACGTGGTGCCAGCGGACATGGCGGTTAGTACTCCATTGTCTTTTATACGAGTACTATGCTTGCATGAGAGGTACCGGCAGTACCTCCTCACCTTATCACAATAGTACTTGTCGCCACAGCTAACATTCATCTTGAATATCGATCGAAGCACGCCACCTTATCTTGAAGGTACGTACTGAGCATTCGTTTCTAGAGGGTGCCACAAGCTCACATTTTACATCCTGGCAGGACTGGAACCTAGAGCAGAGGGTGACAACATTTACATACACAATGTATTGATAGCCTAATCTAAAACACTTACTTCTCTACTTCTACTCCCTATGTTTCTAAATATAACTCTTTGTAGAGATTCCAATACAGTCTACGCGCGGATGTATATAGACATATTTTAGAGCATAAATTCACTCGTTTGCTCTATTTGTAGTCCATATTGAAATATCTAGAAATACTTATATTTAGGAACGGAGGAAGTATAAAAGACCCAGTTGGTGATTATGATGTGCCTGCCTTTCATCATTTCTAACCATCAGATTTACATCTAACGATTGTGAGATAAATTTTGGCATTTTTGCAACAAGAAAACCCCTTCATTTCTAACTATTTCACTAGCTACACCAATTTGCAGAAAACCCCTTAGTACTGACCAGCCACATCCCTCCCTCAGCTCATCAAAAGAGCCGGAAGGAATACATTTTGAATGAAACCAAATATATTTTTAGTTATTTATATGTGCACACCGTCCTGTGTTTGAATCATGAAAACGTTTATTTTTTGCCTAGTAAAAATTAAAACAAGGTCTAATTAATGTTAGATAGGAGTTATTGTCAAAAATATTTCTTTTACTTATCTATAAATATTTATAAAAATGTTTGATACGGATTATTGTAAAAGAATATATTATTTTACTTATACGTAGCTAATTTTAGAAAAATCCCAAAAGATATAAACATATGAGGAATTTTAAGATGGTCCCAAAGTAACACGAGTTGTTTTTTTTGCGAGAAAGTAACACGAGTTGTTAATCTCTTAGATCCAAGGAATGAAATTAGTATAACCTATTGGAGGTCTCTATTACTAAAACCACAAGTTCGGTATGGATATTATAATGCGTCCAAATATGGAAAGAAAATAAAATTACTCAAAATAGTATTAATTAAGGAAAGACATTATAAATGGCAATAAAATTTGTTTGGGCATTACAATTTTGAGTTCATAACGTAGAATATTCTTTAAGACCATGGATTATTTCAGTTGCACATTGCTTCACGGATGATAAACCACTTTTCTTTAGGGGAACATAAACCTCTTTTATATTGATGGAGAATACACATCATTGGTGGCATCTTCATTCATCATCTGCACGTCTATCAATTAATCGTGCCGAAATTGGATAAGAGTTTGTCGTACGCTAAGTAATTTCATCTGTTTTTGTTATTGAACCGGTCTAAGATAATTACATTAATGAATAATACAATATGATTCCAATCGTCGCATAAATTATAAATAACATCCATGAATATAATTAAATTGCACACGTATTGAAGTGGTAAGTACATTCATATATTATTGCTATATGAATATAGCTCACACATATGAGAGTGGTACTCCAAACATTTTTTTAACATCGAGTGCTCTAGTGAACCGACTTGTGGTTGGATGATTATGTGGTCAGTCCCCAGCCCATCAGGGTTTAAGTCCTGGTGCTCGCATCTATCCTGGATTTATTCCAGGATTTTTGGCTATACGCGTTCAGTGGGAGGAGACGTTCTCGTCGACTACGAGAGGCCTACAATGAAACTAAATTATATAAAGCAAAAATATTCACAAAGAAACTAAATACAGAAAAAAAAACTGCTCAGAAATAAATAAAAGAAAACAAATAAACCAGAAAAGAAAAAACTATATAAAAATAACTCAAAAATAAATAGAAGAAAATAAATAATGCAGAAAAGAAAAAAAAATTGTTGGGGCGCTGCCAGGTGGGCCTGCTAGACATAGGGTGTGCAAATTCAGTCCCAGAAGGGCAAGCAGGCTCACAGGCAGCACGCAGAAGTTAGACCCAGAAGCCTGCTATATAGAGGAGTTCGAAAGGGCAGCCGCGGCTGGGTTTATAAATCAGTGCGGCTGCCCTTCGCTCCGCGAGGTGGGACTAAAAATAGCGCACCACGGGTGACCGCACACGGCCTTTAGTACCGGTTGGTGTCTCCAACCGGTACTAATGGAGGGGCCTTTAGTACCGGTTGGAGCCACCAACCGGTACTAAAGGCCCTCGTTTCCCGCCGCTTGGCCTGGCCAATATTGGCCTTTAGTACCGGTTAGTGGCTCCAACCGGTACTAAAGGCCCCTCCTATAAATACTACACTTACGAAAAATCAGTTCCATCGTCGACCACTTCTCCACTTCTTCTTGCGTGACTCGATCTATCCCCGCCGCGCCGTCGCCCCCGCCGCCCTCGATCGCCGCCGCCGCCGCACGTACGTCGTCGCCGTCCCGGCCGCCCGTCGTCGCCGTCCCCGTCGTCGCCGCGCGCCCCCGCTGCCCGTCGTCGTCGCCGCCCCCGCCGCCCATCATCGCCGCCCTCGCCGCCCCCGCCGCCCGTCGTCGCCTCCCCCCGCCGCCCGTACGCCCGCTCGTCGTACTCACACACACACACATACACACACACACACACACACACACACATACAAACACACGTACGTACACACACACACACACTACACACACATGTACGTACACACACACACAGACACACAACACACACATGTACGTACACACATATACACACACACATATTTTTTTTACTTATTTTCTGTTTTCTATTTTCTTTACTTATTTTCTGTTTTTAGTAAGAAAATTAGGTATATGAGATTATTTGAACTAGTTGAATTAATATAACTAGTTTATTTTTAGTAAATGCTTAGTTGAAATAGTTGAATTAATAGAACTAGTTTATTTTTAGTAAGAAAATTTAGGTATATAAGATTATTTGAACTATTTGAATTAATATAATTGTTTATTTTTAATAAATGCTTAGTTGAACTAGTTGAATTAATAGAACTAGTTTATTTTTAATAAGAAAATTTAGGTATAAGAGATTATTTGAACTAGTTGAATTAATAGAACTAGTTTATTTTTAGTAAGAAAATTTAGGTATATGAGATTATTTAACTAGTTGAATTAATATAACTAGTTTATTTTTAGTAAGAAAATTTAGGTATATGAGATTATTTGAACTAGTTGAATTAATATAACTAGTTTATTTTTATTAAATGCTTAGTTGAACTAGTTGAATTAATAGAACTAGTTTATTTTTAGTAAGAAAATTTAGGTATATGAGATTATTTGAACTAGTTGAATTAATATAACTAGTTTATTTTTAGCAAGAAAATTTAGGTATATGAGACTATTTGAACTAGCTGAATTATTATAACCAGTTTATTTTTAGTAAGAAATTTTAGGTATATGAGATTATTTGAACTAGTTGAATTAATATAACTAGTTTATTTTTAGTAGATGCTTAGTTGAATTAGTTGAATTAATTGAATTAGTAAGTTATTAATGTCTCGCCTATATGAACATATATAGGAAATGTCGTCTGACGACGAAAAAAGTTTCATTATGTGCGAATACTGTGAAGACCAGCGCGGCCTGTGCGACAGAAATTTCCTTGTTGATGATAGGCGAATCAGCATCAAGCTGTATGAGACCTTCGAATTTGATACAGTAAGTCACAACGACAAGTCTGTTTTCGTAATTAAGCATGACTTATATATGCTTCATTTGCCTGACTTATAATTTTTAATTTTCAATATTCTACTAGCGCATCCCCTGCCATGCAAGAATTTTTGTCTTGGATAAGATAAGTTTCAATGATATGAAAACTATGGAGGTAAAGAGAGTTTACCTGAAAACTGAGCATGGTTATACTTTCAACGTCAAAATATACAATGCAAAGACGTACACCTATTTTGAATGCAAAACTTGGCAAGCACTATGCAAGGCTTATGCATTTTAGCCTGATATGGTTATCACCTTTGATATTCGTCCGGAAGATGATATTGAAGGTAATAGAGACATATGTGTCGATGTGCAGACTCCTCCAGTTCTATCATTATGTGAGTTCTTCTCAACTATATTTTTGTCTTTGATATTTCTTATTCCAAAATAATTGACAACTAATTTCTATTGACATCTTATTTCCATTCAAGCAAACATGTCTGGTGCTTGGTAGACATGACCTACTACTGTCCCGGAGCTGACTAAACTGCGAGGAGATAAGTCATGACTTATCATGGCTTGAGGATCTTCCTACTGTCAAGACAAATTTTCTTTCTGGACTTAGAAATGTTAGTACTCAAAACGTGCGACCAATAGTGATCGTATTGAACTACGGTCACATCTATTTAGGAATGATGGTAAGATTTTTACTATTTGTCCTCAGTGCATCTTTTGCATACATAATTTTTTTGCTAAACTTTCATTGCTAAGTATATTAATTAAGTACTATATGATGTTCTTCAACAGGGACTCCCGATGATAGTTGTGCCTCAGGGGATCGAGACTAAAGGTCGCATGTCAATTGTTAGCTTACGGCCAAGATATCCTGCATTGCACATGAGTGCATTCAGGATTTCTAGAAGTGATGAATGCTTAATAGTGAAAGATTGGAGGAAAATTGTTAACGATCGCAGAAAAGTACTAGGGGCAGCAATGAGAAGCGCAGCCCGCGATTAGGAGACAGGTTCATCTGCATGCTCCAGTATGATGAATTAGGAGAGCTATACATGTTCTATGCTATTTTACCTGAAAGAGAGCATCATGAGTGATTTAGCTAGTTCATGCTCTTAGTACTTGTCCTTTCATGTTCGTGTTCTTCGTTCTGAACTTAATCTCAAAGAGTGATTTGCTTTTGTGGTGTTATATATGAACGCTTATAATATCATGACAATCATGTTGAACTCGATGATATTTTTGCTTCTTGTACAAGTGAATGTTTCTTCTTTAAGCTAGTGTTGGCGGTGATTAGATAACGGTAATGACTATGATGATTAAATAGTGATAATGACGACTACGATGATTTTTAGCTAGCTAGCTAGAGTATATATATACTCATGTTGATGATATGATGCAAGAGTTTTTATATTAATATGATGATATGATGATGAGAAAGGCGTTTTGGAGGCCGAGCTCCATGGAGGCCTTTATTTTTCAAAAATTTAAATTCAAACTTTTATGGTTCAAAAAATTCTGAAAAAAAATATGCGTGTATGTAAGGATGTAACTCACATGTGTGTAAAAATTCATGATGAAATACCTTGAGTTGCGACCTGTACAAAAAAGACAAATCCATGGCCTGGGAGGATGAATAGTATCACGTGTTAAACAGCCCCATATTTGTCTTTTTTGCACAGCCCTCATTTCAATGTATTTTGAACTAAAAATTTACACACATGTGTATTATGCCTTCATGTATATCTGTGATTTTTTTCAGAATTTTTTGAGATGTAAAAATACGAATTTTAATGAAATTTCAAATCTGAATCTGGAGGCCTCACTGGAGCCCGAGCTCCAAAAGGGATTTCCGTATGATGATGAGTTATTATATCATTTAATGAAATAAACCGCAGATTAGTTTCAGCTGGATGGATCCTACCTAAGTGATCAAGTATATATATATGCCATATCCATATATATTATATATACTTGATCACCTAATTAGGTGATCAAATATAATATGGATATGGATTTAACAACTCATTATAATGTAAAACAATAACTAAATTAAATTGAAAACACAAAATTAAAGGAAAAATAAAAAAACACCCAAACATTTAGTACCGCTTGGTGTTACCAACCGGTACTACAGACCTACGCGCAACCGGGCCTGGCTCATGCCACATGGTGGCACTTTAGCGCCGGTTCGTGACGAACCGGTACTAGGGGGGGGGGGGCGTTTAGTCCCCACTCTTTAGTGCTGGTTGGCGAACCGGCACTAAAGGCCTTCATGAACCGGCACTAAAGGCCGTCACGAACCGGCACTAAAGGCCGGTTCTGCACTAGTGGTTGATGTGGCGGGAAAGTCAACTCTGTTAAATTAGCTCTATGTATAATGTGTTATGCAGGACCCACATGTCAGTCCCTATGTGAGAAATCACCAAAAAATTGAACTTTACCTCGGCTGGGAATCGAACTGTGGTTGCACTGTTGCCTGCTATAGCAGGTAACCAACTGGACTAAACAGATTTGGTGAAATATATGTATTGTTCTACCACACCCTTCTTCTTCCTCCAGATATGCCTGCACATGAGATGCGGCGATGACGAGCGCCGGTGCTTGGAGGCTCGTCGGCCGGCGCCTGGCAGGGGCGATTGCATCGGGAAGGAATCGAGGTTGGATGCGAGTTCCCCCATGCCAGCTGCGTCATGGCCGGCGCGGGCGGCGGTGCGAGGAAGCCGGGCATCAGCGGTGGGGCCAGCTGCTGCTGTGCGAGGCGGGACGCTGGGCACAAGCGGCGAGGCCAGCTAATGCTGCGCGGGCCGCGACGTCGGGCCCTCCCTGCTGAGCTCGGCGACGGAGTGACCCTGCATGATGCGCCGGAGCCGGGCACGAGAGACGAGGACAGCTGTTGCTGCTGTGCGGGGCGCGACGCCGGGCCCTCCCTACTGAGCTCGGCCCCGCATGACGCGTCGGAGCTACGCGTGGACGAGGCAGCCCGACACCCAGGGACCCGTCGCCGCCATGGGGGTGGGGCGCGGAACAGAGGAGGCGGAGGAGGTGCGGACAGACGGCCGATGCACGCCTCACCTTGCCTCACCTGACAGGCGGACGGATATTTTCCACAAGCGAGCGCCAGCCGTGGAAGGCGGCGAAGGTGGCGCAGAGGTGCACACGAGGTGTTCGAGGAAATGCCACATAGAGAGGAGGAGGAAGAAGGAGGTTGATGCTGACGTGTTGGCCCCACCTGTAATAACGGTCAACTTAACGGTCAGAATAAACGGAGTTGACTTTGCGGCCACGTTAGCCCTGACGGGTGGGTCCCGCCTGTCATAAATACGTTTAAATCGTCTAAACTGGCCATTATCCGAATGTGGTAGTTTTTAATAACAAAATTAAAAAAAAATTGGTAGTTTTCGGTTAGGTTTTAAAAAGTGATAGTTCTGTGGGACGGTAACTCCTCTAAAGTGGTAGTTTTCGTCAATCACTCTGCCTGTGTGGTGGTGATGATACCTGTGCTTTATAAATTTATATCATACATAAATGACGTGGCTTAGTTAGAAACCCAGATAAGGATCCAGTTTCTGAATAAAGAGAGATAAGGTTTGTTGATCTCTTCATTTCTCAAATGAAAAAACATATGAATTGAAACATTAATTACTACCACAATTCCATTTGTGTTCAGACGTTTTGGTACAAACAGAATATCTAAAGGGGAATTGTAATTTCCGAACGTCACCTTGTCGATAGATCCGAACAAGTTCGATCGGCTCTAGCGCTCCACCTTCCGCCCGCTTTTCATTTTTCGCAAAAAGAAAACAGCGGTGAGATTGGATCCTTGCACCTGCTGCGTGCATTCTCCTACCATTAACTAGGGTAGCTAACTCTCTTACGTGCTTAACAATATGTTACCTATCAATTTATCGTATAGTTGCTCCTTTGCATCTGCACCCAAAAAACTAGAAAATAAATTTGATGTGTGTGTGGGGTGCCTTTGGACTCGGACCTGAGTCTCTCATAACTAAGCTATGGCCCATTAACCGGCTCACTTAAATTACTTTTATTGTCTTACCCCCTAATTTCATGCTTTTAAATAGCCCGTTGGTTACAGTAGGCAGTTTCCATATATAGTATTTAAAACACTATTGTCTCTCTCCATTATGGTAGTAGGTATCGTTGTCTTGCTTCCATTTCTACCTTGTCCGAGAAAAGTAAATAATGGGCTGGAAAATTAAAAGGATTGAAATGGAAGCACGCAATCCTTGCTCCCATTATGGTAACACGTATCTGTCCATTTCAAGACCAGGAGCACGCAACCAATGCATGTCATCGGGCTCCTGGACTTTATAACTTAGGTACATAGACCACAATAACTTTGCCCCGTGGATAAAAGTTATTGAAAACATACCACCGATAACTTTTTTGTAAATACCATGATAATATACACTCCCATACTTGATAACTTAGGAATAAACACCACGATAACTTTTACCGATGGAAAAAAGTTGTTGAGAACATACTCCGGTAACATCTGTGTAAATAACATGATAATATAGGATCCCGGAACTGATAACTTAGGTACAAACACCACGATAATTGACCCGCGAAAAAAAGTTGTTGAGAACATACTCTGCTAACTTTTTTTCCGTGTAAATAACATGATAATATAGGCTCTCGGTCCTCATAACTTGGGTACAAACACCACGATAACTTTGGCCCATAAAAAAAAATGTTGAAAACATACAACCGATAACTTCTTTGTAAATAGCATGATAATATACATTGTCGGACTTGATAACTTAGGTATAAACACCACGATAATTTTGACCCGTAGAAAATAGTTACTGAAAACATACTCCAGTAACATATGTGTCAATAACATGGTAATATACAATTCCGTACTTGATAACTTAGATACAAACACCATGATAACTTTGAGCTGTAAAAAAAAGTTATTGAAAACATACTCTGATAACTTTTTGTGTAAATTGCATGATAATATAGGCTCCCAGTCCTGATAACTTAGGTAAAACACCACCGTAACTTTGGCGTGAAAGAATTTCTTGAAAACAAACCAGTGTTAACTTCTCGTGTAAATAACATGAGCTGCAAACATGGAAAAATGTTGTTAAAAAATACATCCCAATAACTCATTTGTAAACAACATGATAATAGATGAACATAAGAGCTGATAACTCATATACAAATATCGCAGTAACTTTTTGATCGAGGGAATGAAAATTATTGAAAAAGACACCCCCGATAACTTTTGTGCAACACGGTAATATAAATAACAAAGCTGATAACTCAATGCAAACATCATAATCACCTTTTGACCCCTGGGATAAAAGTCTGTTGAAAACATACCCCCGAAACTTTTGTGTAAATGACATGGTAACTTATGTATGACAGACGTGATAACTCACGTAGCCCGGATGTGGTAACTTTTGGTCCGAAAAAAAAATCATCAGAACATATCAACATGGGATCTAGTTTCGAAGATCTCCTCGAGACGATTTTTTTTGTGAAGACGGGTTTTCAACCGGGGCGACGGTTTGAGCTACAAAACATTTTAAAGTTTGAAAAAAAGAAAGAATCTAGGATGACTTCAGCTTTTCGTTCTTTAGTGCATATATGCATTTAATTAGAGGGAGGAGTGCACGTGAAAGGAAAATTAGTCATTCCAATACATGCATGTATATAATTAGAGTGAAGTAAGGATCGTTCTAGCCTATTGCTAAAATCCGAACTTTTGGTAGTTATAAAAGTCCACATCTAAAAATGAGCAAGGATGTAGGTACATCCAAGCTTAGAAAAACTTCTCACCAATACACTATGCATATATATAGTTTCATATATGATAGAACAACATATGTAATTACAAAAGAAACCATGATCCATATATGCACGGAACAATTACAATACACAACAGAGGACCCAGCTCACTTTGGCATTTAAAGAAAACAGGTGTGTAGGCCACCTTATTAATTCCTGTGAAACTAGGCCACTATCACGATTTCACTAGTTTTTTCCTAACTTATTGAGCCATTCAGTAAAAGAGCCCGGCAAGCTTGGGGAGGAACGCACAACCCACAATTTTAGGAAACCTCTGACTGCCTTCTTCCACTCTAATTTCTTCGCGTAATGGTCCTGCTGCACCTGACGTAACGCCCTAGTACTCTTAGCGTTCCTACCTTGCCGTGTAGTTCTTCGTGCTCCAAGCATTCTTTCTGCGTTTGCCTTCTCCAAGCATAGGTGTGCACTGCCATGGTTAGACCTCCAACATATCTGGTACATCGTATCCTCGGTATTGTAACGAAGATAATCTATCGCCTTGGGCAGCAACATCTCGTCGAGTTGGTCCGGGTGAACATCTACATGTGTGACGTAGTGTTGCTTCTCTCCATCAATGACCTCCATTGCAGACCCTGTAGACTTGGGATCCTCCTCCGAAGAGTCGTGTGGAAGGAACAGAATTCCAAGCTTAAGAGGTGGGAAATTCTCCATAGAAATTGTGTCGTCATGGCCACTGGTTGCGGTTGATGCTGACATGTTACTGTACTCAGATAGTGAGATGTTAAGTTGCAAAAATACCTCCAAGACTGGTTCTGGAAATATGCTAGAAAGCCTTAATTTGGTTCCACTTGCCCTGCTGCTATCACTTCCTTCATGGCAGCAAGAAGGCGTGACATCATGCTCATATCCTTGGCAACATAGTGGATCTGGGCGGAACCATCTAGTCAAAATTCTGTGGACGTTGTTCCAGTGTTCCACGTGTGCAACACAGGAAAAATCTTGTGTAGGGAGCTGGGTGATCTCTTTGATTACAACGCCAACCATAGACTTGAAGTGAGGCGTCACCAGTTGCAAACACTTGACAGTAGTACCAATTATGTCTGTACTCTCCGAAAGACGCATCATAACTCCGAGCCCAAAACTGTTCTTGGGAACCTTGCAATCTTCGTATATGAAGGATAGCATAGCCTCCAGCCCACGCTCCTCGAAACTCATAGGGCGAATGTTGAAGTAGTGATACTGACCTCCCGGATGCAACAGCTGATACATTATCGTTTTCCCTGCGAAGATATGCCCAATGAGAGGGTCGAAGAACAGGTGATGGCGTGGTGTTCCGCCAAGCTGCACAAATCTTACAAATTTAGCAGCACCGTCCGCGAGCCTCTCAAATCTTCGGACAGTGGTGATGGTAACCGCAGAGCAGTGATCATTGTCACGGTTGACGAAAGAGGAGATAAATGCCTTTGCCGCGTGTGCGATACGTCCGGGAAACGACGATTGCCTTATCACCTGCTCTGACTTGTCTCCTTCCAGAGAAATTTGCCTGCATTTGTGTGCCACAGCGCCACAATCTTCGGCTGCACGCTTCAGCTTCTTCCGCCAGTGGAGCTGTGATGCATCGGTGATCTGCCACTTGTCCGACAACTTGAGCGCGACCTCCATCTTGATGTGCGCCATCTCGAGTCTCTCCAGGCCACCTCCTGCTGCTTCTTCATCCCATTTGGCCTCGCCTTTGCTGGTTGTGGCAATACTCGAAAAGATCCGGCTAACTGCTTCCCCAACAATGGCAGAACTGACCACCTCAGCCATCGATTTTGAGTAGTTAGTACCTAGTTAATTGGTAAGAGGCCGGCCCTGGGCTGATCACGAAATGGACTATCCTATAGCTTGTTGCCCTTCCATGGCTTTCAATTCTATGGCTTTTAATATTACTGCTTGCTTTGGTTGGCCGCTGGAAATCAAATGAGCGGCTGAAACATCTAAGTCTGCATTACAAAAACAATGTGAGCGGCTGAAATCTCTAAATCTTGCAATGGAGTCACATGATTTGTCTCATTCCATTAACTATGAAAGTTGGTTTGCTTCTGGTGGGAACAGAACGAATGCAACAAAATATATTTGGAGACAGATTCCTTGGAGATGGCGCACACAATTTTGGAGGCCGGTGGGTGTAGAGCGACATGAATAGTGTATATGGATGAATGCCGAGTTTGGGTGGCAGGGCAGCGTTCTCGTTAGCTAAGCTTTTCCATTGTCTATGAGATGCTCTAATGAATGCCGGTAGTCCAAATGTGTCTTACGACGTTGTACTCTTTTGCACTGGAAATTGGGATATTTTGCTTGCCGTGATTTGCGTGGTATGTGCATGTCTTTTATTTTATATTTTGCAAATATTATTCCTTATAATCTGTCTGACATGATTTTTTATTTATATATATTGATTTGTTATAGGTGTGTAAATAGTTCTCCGTAAATAGTGTCTTTCAGATTCCAATGCTTATTGCTAAAAAACAGAATATATTTTTTATTGTTTATAGGAAAAAGCTTCAAAACAGCCGGCTGATTTCATGGCTTCGTCAACCGCCGCCGACACAGTCCAATCCCACTCGATCGTACGGAGCGGAGCGTCTCCCTTCGCGAAGCATGCCCACCCAGAGTCCGAGATGTTGTGCATGGCAGCGTCAAACCGTGACAGAAGCTGGCTCAGCACACTGGTCCATGTGACTGTCTATTTTCACTTTTTTTTACTACTAGTACTTCGCATGCAGTGCTAGCATCAAAGGATTTGGCACTAGCAAACTAATGCTTGCTTTGATAGCCAGCACACACTTTTCATGGAGATACGTGGCTTGGCTGCATTTCGTTTACAGTAGCTCAGTCAAGCATTATTGCTGCAAGCTGTTTTATACGTAGTGCTGGCTCGGTGTCACTTCTGTAAGCTAGATGCACGATGTTATGAGGTGGGTCGTCGTCGCTGGAAGCGAAACACGTGACACTACAAGCCCATCCGCCGGACATTGCAATCAGCACCACTACAAAGTATAGTCGGCACAGTCGAGATGATACGCAAGGTCGTGCACCACTACAAAGTATAGTCGGCACAGTCGAGATGATACGCAAGGTCGTGCACCACCACCTTTGTAAGTGGGACCCACACCGCTGCAAGGTTTATTGACGCTACATCGTCCGTGTTGCAATGGCGCGATTGCGACATCGTTTGCGTTGCAATGGAGCGACCGCTAACGTTGTTCGTGTTTGCAAAATGGGTGACCACAGTGTTGTCTGTGTTTACAATTTACAATGGGCAACCGCATCATCATCCCTGCTCGAGCGCCGGTGGTGCGGGGCACCTTGCTCGGCGGCGGGGCTGCTCTATAGGGGCACGTGGTGGCGTGGCTACATGGTCTAGCGGCAGGGCTGCTGGTCCATGGTGGTGGCGTTGAGGGCCTCACGATGGTGGGTGCACTCATGGCGGCGGTGGATCTGTCGCGGCGGCGGTGCTGAAGGTTGTGGGCGAGCAGGTTTCCGGCCAGATCCGGCCGGATCTGGCACCCGGGTCCCGGCTGGTGGCACAGGGCGGGGGCCGGGCCTCGTCATGGTCGCGGCTTCGGGAGGGAGCGGCAGTGGTTGCCGGCCTGCTCCTCGGATTTGGCCAATTGCTGTTGGAGGGTGACTCGGAGCAGTCCCTCGTGGTCCCGGCGTGGATGTGGGCTGCCACGTTGTGGTGGTGGCTCATGGCGGTGGTCGGGGTCATTTCACGACGACCGCTGGACTTCTTCGGCATTGGCCGGTCGGTAAGCGCCCTTGTCCACCTTTGATTCCTCTCCGCGGTGTTCGAGCGCTACCTTCATCGAAGGGTCGGCCCTCTCCCAGTTGCAGTTCATCACTCGTCTCGCGCCCGGCAGCAGGACCATACTAGTCTCACGTCTGACAGCAGGACTGATCTCGTCTCGTGCCCAACAGCAGGACCGGACTCGTCTCGCGCTCGGCAGCAGGACCGAGCTCGTATCGCGCCCGGCGACAGGACGGGCCGATGGAGGTCAGTTTTGGTCGGCCTAGTCGGTCTCGGTGCTGGGGGTAGCTCGGGAGTGCTAAAAGCGGGGCCTTTCCACTCGTCCCTTTGCTTAGGGTAGCGGTGGGTGGCGGGTGAGGTGGCGTCGAGGTCTTGGATGTCGGGGCGGCGGCCCTGATGGTGGCCTCGCAGTGCTCATGGGAAGAGCTCGTGGCTTGGAGCTGCCCGGTGACCATGTTCGTGTGGGCGGCATGGTTACCGGGGTGTGGCATTTGATGGCGGTGAGTATTGGACGGGGTGAAAACCTGTTCTATCTTTGGATGGACCGGCGGCGGCGAACCTCGTTCCCTTCTTGAAGGCGTCGTCTCGGCCATCATTGCCCGCCGTGGTGGTGGCACTCCGGTGTTGTATCCTTTCTGAACGCGCCGCCTTGGAGCCCACGATTCGTCGTATGCGGCTTCATCTCTTCACAGTGGCATGTTTACGGTTCGAGGACCCGGCTGCTCTTGTAGTGCTTGTGTGGTGTTGCTGCGCACACCGTTTATGTATCTTGCCTTGGGTGTGTGTGTGTTGTGGTGGCGTGCGTTTGTACCGGTTTATTGTTGGTCATTGCCTTATATATAAAGCGGTGTGAAAGCCTTATTCGGTAATGGGCGACCACTAACATCACCGGTCTTTGCAATGACTGACCGCAACATGTCCGTGTTGCAATCCGGAGACCACTAATGTCGTTCGTTTGCAATGGGCAACCGCAACATCAGCCATGTTGCAATCAGGAGACCACTAACGTCGTCTATTTGCAATGGGCATCCGCAACATCATTCGTGTTGCAATTGAGAGACCACTAAAATCACCTGCTAATGGATGACGTTGCAATGAGGCGACCGCTAACGTCGTCCAGGTTTGCAATGGCCGACCCGAACATCGTAGGTGTCGCAGTGAGGCAACCGCTAGCGTCCTCGGCGTTTGCAATGGGCGGCTGCAACGTCTTTCCTGTTTGCAACGAGCGACCACAGTTTTGTTTGTGTAGTGATGGTGGCTGTCTGATCCTACTATCGAACGCAACATGACTCATGTTGCAAGATTGTCGTCTTACACCGAACCTCCAAGTGCAACATTGTTCATGTTGCGAATACTTGCCAGCCGGCATTCCGAACCCGTCGATCTTTGGAAAAGATCAGCTTGTCGACGCGTAGCGCGGTCTCTCTTTTTTTTTTATCGTGGGAGCCAAACATTTGTATTCGTCTCAAATAATTTTTATTGAATCTCTATGACAATTTTTTTGGTGTTTGGAATCTCTATGATTTTAGTTGCATAGAATATATTTTTTCCTCTCCTTGTTGCAACGGTATAAAATAGTGTTATTTTGAGAGCATACATGCTTGTGACACTGTCTCGGCAAGAACAGGCTGGTGTTGCGCACCGACGTGAGCATTGATGACTGCTATTGTAGAGCTTGATGCCTTGCTATTTTCTCTTTTTTTTTTGACGTAATGGATGCCTTGCAAATTGCTACAGGGCTGCTACAAATACCGTGCCCAACGCACACGTGATGTGTGACCGATGCCGCATACGTGCAGCGGCCATGAAAAGATGGATCTGGGCGGTCGAACTCAATTAATCGTGTGGCTCCTAAGGCGCTGGATTTTTTTTCCCAATCTTCATCCTGACTAGAAGAGGACGCGCGCCTGGCCGCGCCGTTTTTCTTTATGCTTGTAAAACCAGTTCAGTATTTTTTTTCATCCCGCATCTCATCTCGGAGTAGGTGGTGTCTTTCATATGCAGCAAGAGTAAGAGCGAAGGCAATCAATATAATTTAGCAAACATTGCCTGGCAGAGAGAAAATGTCACATATGGACCAAACAGAAATATGCAATCCAATAATGAAAGAATATAATATTATACTAATTCAGTATATATGCTGATGTGTTTTATTTGGATCATATAGAATAAATATGCATGTAAGTGGTGAATAGAAAGCATTTTTTTTTGAAACGAGGCAAAAGACTTGCCATTTTCATTGATTAAGAAGAAGAGAATTGCCCGGTTAATTGATGGAAAACCGGGCTAAAACCGATACAACACAACCCACATGACATGGGCACCACCGGCCAACCTGGCCACCGACATGGAACAGAATCCACGACGGCACATGCCAACAGATGGCCACACTCGCAAGCAACCGACAGCTCTGACTTCGACGATGAGAAACAGAAGGGAAATATGCAGGACTTGCGCCGACCGTGCACTCCACAAACGACCGCCGAGTGTCTGTCATCATCACCACCTGGACTCGCTCCAACGCAGCTCCGACTTCAAAGCAACCAAGCAACCATGCAAGAGCACCTCGGACACGCCGGGAAGAACCGACTACCGAAGACCACGCCGCGACCCAAGGTCCTCTCGACGCCATCATCATTGCCAAACAGAAACCAGCGCCCCGCCTCGGCAAACCACGCGGCGAAGATGCCGCCATCGATGGCGAAGATGCCATCATCTACCAGTCTCTCGGTTGTAACCGGCTCCGAGACAATGCCCCCAAGGAGGAGAAAGACGCTAAGACGCCTCCATCCCCCGATCCGGCGGATCTGAGGTTTCCCTCCGGAGCCAAAGCCATGGGTTGAAGGAGGAGCACCTCCACGACGACACTTCCAAGAAAGATCGCGGCACCCGCAGGCGTCGTCATTGTCAGCTCCGGTGAAGACCAGAGCAAGGATTTCTCCCGGAGATGTGCCGACCACCTGCCACCACCGACCGCCGCCCACTAACCACCACCTCTGCCGAGACCGACCTCACTCTGGCCACGGGATCCCACGATCCACCGCGGCCAGACACGCACCACTCCCCTGCAACACCATCAGCCACCATCTTGGACTAGCACCATCCACGAGTCCCCACAGCCGGAAACTCAGTCAGGAGACGAGCTGCAGCGACGACGCCCTCAACAGGATCACAACGCCCGTGGACGCCACCATCGTCACCCCGAGCACAGTCAGGCACGGTTTTCACCAGCAGCCACACCCCACGACCGAAGACCGGCTGGACCAGCCGGCATACCATGGCCACTGCTTCGCCCACGTGAACACCGCAGCCGCCGTCACCCACCACCGTCCCAGGGTCGCCGCCCCGAGATCCAGCCTCCACCGCCCGTCGAGCAGCGCCCGACTGAGCACCAAGTTCAGCCGAGCCGAGCACGCCCAGCCACGACCAGCCACCACCGTCCCGCAGCATCACCGCCTGGAGCAGCGGAGCAGCGCCACCCCCGCTCTCGAGAACGACGACCGAGGGGTCCCGCCGCCGCCGCGCCGCCAGGGCTTTGCCCGGCGACGCCTCCGGCGGCGGCGAGAGGAGAGGGAGGCGCGGGGGGGCTGCTCGAGCCCTCAGGGGCGCCCCGGCGCGGCCCGGCGCGGCCGCACGGGAGCGGGACAGGAGGAGGGGGAGGGCCCGACTCGAACTCCTCCGCGGGGAGAGTGCCGGCGAAGACGGCGCCGGGCTTCGGGATGGATTGAGAGAGGACACCGGGAGGGTCTCAGATCTGTGCTTGGCTGGGCCTGAGGTGGCCGGAGGGGGGAGATCAGCCGGCGGCGGCGGCGCCTGCGCCTGCGCGAGCGCGAGCGCGAGAGCCGAGCGAATATATCAGCGCGTATATGTCTCTGTAAAGATATCTGATTCACATAACGGTAGAGTGGGGTGATTTCCCTTCCCTCACAATGATGTAATTTGTAATGGAGAGAAGCAAAGTGAAAAAGAACTTATTGAGTAATATGGTTTGAACCCTAATCAGGCTTAGTCGTATAAATTAGACCACGTTTATCTGAGAAAAACTAATGATAACAGAAAAACCAGGTTAGGGCATGCGACATATTACAAAAATTTCAGTTGTTAATACTTCAAAGACTTTGAATGTCTGGAAGTCCCGTATCAATCCTCAACCTTACATTTGCATGCGCTAAGTATTTTATGTTTTAAGTAAATTTCTATCATTTATACTCTTTTCCACTCCCTGTATTGCCGCAAACGTATCGAAAAAGAAATTGTGCATTAAAATTTTAATCCATCAGAATAAAAAAATTCAGGTCCATGCACATGTTAGAGAGAACAAATAATTATTGATCAACAAACTGAATTTGATACTCACACCTATAAAAAAAAAGCTAACATGTTCAGTATTTGTCTATTCATGACTGCCAACTTCTGGCCTGTCTACAAAATTGCTCAACCACTTCACAAGTGTATCCACTCCATGTTTGAGTCACTGTAGCCATAGGAACATGATATCAAGGCTTATATATGGACACAAGCCATGAGAGATGACCTATTAATGGCGATTACAAGTCTTTGATGAATAATTAACTGATCAATATAAAACAATTTTTAACATCTACACAAGAACGGGAAACTACATCATCAACTTACTAATAAGTTGGGGTGCACACCAATATCATATGCCACTAAATATCTTTGCATAAATGAACAACGCTCAGAACACACAGCATGTTACCCATATGCTAATAGACAGAGCATTGTTTTCATCCATTTAACATCCAGAGACCACGTTTCAGAAAAAGACATCCAGAGACCAACTATGTTTACCCTAAATAAAAACTTCAACAGTGAATAGATATCATAGACCAACCATCAACCAATGG
Organism: Triticum aestivum; assembly: GCF_018294505.1. Classification (NCBI taxonomy): domain Eukaryota; kingdom Viridiplantae; phylum Streptophyta; class Magnoliopsida; order Poales; family Poaceae; genus Triticum; species Triticum aestivum. The sequence continues at coordinate 785,743,342 of NC_057801.1, forward strand.
GTTTGCTATGCAGAAAAGAAGAAAGACGAAGAAGAGACCATGCCGTAATCATGCAGAAATGGACGTCGCCTCAAAGCAGAAAAGATAAATTGGTGAGCCTTTTCCATCATAATGTATACTACTTGGCCCATCAGAGAAATAAATCGAACTGAAAAAGAGTGAATCCCATCAGAGAAATAAATCAAACTAAAAAAAGAAGAGAAACACTCACTATCTAATTCCTCCTTCTCCTGCCTGCAAACACGCACATTCAACTCTCCAAATTCGTGAAAACCAGCAACAGATCTCGTAGTTGTTCAATGAAAATGGATTCCACATGCGCAGTTGGCCACGTAACCTGTTTTCCCCCCATCGATTTAGCTCTAAAATACCCTAATCACTGAACCCTAGGTATCACTTTTCACTGACGAAGTGTCTTAGTACTATTCTTGTTCCTACCTTGTCGTGTTACGGCTCTGCGTGCCCTGCGAATTTTAGCTGTGCTAGTTTTCTCCACACATAGGTTTGCACTGCCATGGTTAGACCTCCCATACTATTGGGTACTCGCAGTCTCGGCATTATGATGAAGATAATCTAGCCTTGGACAGCAATATCTCATCAAGTTGGTCCGGATGAACATTTGCATGTGTGAGATGTTGCTTCTCTTCATCAATCACCTCTATCGCAGAGCCCTCGCCGCTGGACTTGGGGTTCTCCAGAGAATCATGAGGCATGAACAGAATTCCCAGCTTCAGAAGTGGGGTATTCTCCAGAGAAGAAAGATCATACCCCGCAGTTGATCCATGTAGCTGTAGGTTCTTATGATCGAGTAGAGCGATTTTACGCTGCAAAAAATAATTCACATACTGGTTCTAGAAATATGCTTGAAAGTGTCACTTTGTTCCCGCAGTTACCGACATGCGAAGGCACGACCTCCTGTTTGTATCCTTGACAACATAATGGATCTGGATGAAACCATCCAGTAAAAGTTTTGTGGATCTGGTTCCAGTATTCCATGTTCGCGCTCTCAGCCTCTGGTGGTAAACAGGAAAAAACATGGGTAGGGAGTTGGATGATACCTTTGATCACAGCGTCGGCCGTGGACTTGAAGTGAGATGTCACCAGTCGCAAGCACTTGACTGTAGTTCCGATAATGTCTGTACTCTCTGAAAAACGCAGCATGAACCCAAGGCGAAAACTGTTCTTGGGTGTTAGAAGTATAATTATGTTTAAGTTAGAGATTAGGAGTTAGAGATAGGATTGGTTTAAACCATGTACGACTTGTCCTCTACTCCAAGTCTCTCTCCCTCCATTGTACCGCTATATATACTTCTACACGGGTCAGATCAATACAACAACAATATTCATCCATACTATATTTTTCACATGGTATTAGAGCGATTAGTCTCACGACGCCGATCCTAGGTTCCTCTACCACTTCCGCAGCGCGCCGCCCCTGGGGAGATTGATTTTCTCTCCCCGGGGGCGCGGCATCCGATTTGATCAAAGATTAGATTGGTTCATAGATTAGATAAGTTTCATAGATTAGGTCAACTCAATTTTCGAAATTCTGTTAGATTAGGTTTTCTTTAGCCACCAAATAAATTTCTGAAGACCCAAATTCCGGTGAAAATATCCTAGCAGATCAGTGCAGAAATCTTTGTCCCAGACGACGGCCAAATCACTCCACCCGGTGTGCGTTCTCGACCCCTCAGCTCCAATAGGCGCATGGGCTCCTGCATCGGCCGCGCCCGCCTCTACATCAACCAACTCCGTCGCGTGCAACACACAGCATCTGCGGCGACGTCGACATCGACGACGACACCAGCCAACCACTAACTCAGCAGCACCGCGCTGCACACCAAGACTAGATCACGGGAGGGAACTCCACGACCAGTACGCGGCGAGCCCCATGCAAATCCACCTATAGATCGATTTCCAGCCGGTGCACACGACGTTCATCGTCGAAGCAGCGGCCTCGCCAGGGGATTCGACGCTACAGCTCCAACCAGTTGTCCGTGTACCGCGTACGTCGCGCACCAGCAGGCATCGCGCGAGCACGTTCAAGAAGAGCAGCCGGCGGCTTCTCCAACAGGGATGCGATCGGATCTGCAACAATGCACAGAATCTTGCTGCCCCCCGGACATGAAGCTGCACCAAACATCCCTGTGCAGCCACCAGCAGAACCTCCATCCAGCCATGCGTAGGTACGCCCCATGCATGCTAACGTATCCATCGAGGAATCATGCACATGGCCATAGGAATCAATCTCCTACGAGGAGATACATGCAGCAAGACTTGGGCTCGTGCCTTCTCCTGCCGCATATCGACGGGCGACGCAGGAGCGGTACCCACGGCCAGACGGGCCTCCATTGCATCTACATCAACACGAACGACTACACCGACCGATCTGCATCTGCACCAAGCCATCGAGCTACATCACCTCCTGCGTCAACCTACGCCGCCGATCCGTACCTGCACCGAGCACGACGACATCACCATGATCTGCACCAGATATTCTTCATCGAGCTGAATCCCTGCACTGAGCTGTACGACTACGCCAGGTTACAAGCAACATACTTCTTCGGCATGACAGGGCGTCGACACTTCGTCGTCATGGAGGGATGCCTTCAAGTGACGCATCATCGCCGACACGCTGCTGCGACGCCATCGCCGACATTTCATCACCAAGGTCTTCATCACCGTGATCGGCTACCTCGACATTAATGGCTACGTCTACAGCAACTCATCGGCAACAACTCCAATCAAAAGCGTCTGCGTCATCACTAGTGTCCACGCCACTCCTGCTGTGACTGCGGGAGAGAATAGAGGAGAAGGCAGGAAGGCACCAGAAGGGGACGCAGTCACCGCCCTAAGTGCCGACCAATCAAAGACGCAGTTGATGATGGTGCGGCGGAGAAGACGACGGAAGCACAAGAGTTCACATTCAGTCGCCATAGTCCGCTTCACTCCCGCTACGACTGAGGGGGAATGTTAGAAGTATAATTATGTTTAAGTTAGAGATTAGGAGTTAGAGATAGGATTGGTTTAAACCATGTACGACTTGTCCTCTACTCTAAGTCTTCATATATGAAGGATAGCATGGCCTCCAGTCCATGCTCCTCAAAGGCCATAGGAGGTATGCTGAAGTATTGATACTGGCCTCCTGGATGCATCACCATATACCGCAGCGTTTTGCCTGTGAAGATATGCCTGATGAGAGGGTCGAAGAACAGGGGCTGTTGAGGTGTTCCACCGAGTTGCACACATCGAAAACTCTGTAGCACCATCAGCAAACCTCTCGAATCTTCGAACGGCGGCGGCGATGCTGCCTGAGCAATGATCACCTTCACAGGCAATGAAAGAGGAGACAAATTCCTTGGTCGCATGAGCGAGCCGTGTAGCAAACGAAGATTTTCCTGGCACCTGCTCTGCCTCATCTTGTTCCAGAGAGAGCTCCCAACATCTGCGAACTAAGTCGTTGCAATCCTGGGCAGCACGCTTCAGCTTCTTACGCCAATGAATTAGTGACACATCGGTGATCTGCCAGTTGTCAGACATCTCGATTGCATCCTCCATTTTGATGTGTGCCATCTCCAGCCTCTCTAGGCCACCTCCTCCTGTGGCTTCATCTGATTTATCATCGTCTTTCCTGTTGGTTATGCTAGAAAAAATCTGGCTAACTGTCTCCCCAATGATGGCAGACTTGATGATCTCTGCCATTGATTAAAATAGATCGCCCCGGCGCTGCTCACAAAATGGAGCATCTTTAGATTTTGTACCCCATTATGGCAACTAGAAGGGAGCTAGCCTGCCAACACTACTATAAAGAAAAGGCTTGTGTCGCTTAGGGTGCTGAGGCAGAGGCTCTGGTTCTTGAGTATCCATGGAGGAATGAACACAGAGAAGGACGATTGTGTATGGTGATTCATGAAATTGATCTTATTAAGGCTATGTTCTATCAAAACTTTTGCAACCGATCAAGCCCTAAGAGATTATACTTCCACGTCAAAAAAGAGAGTCTTACTCATCTCGAATGTCACAGAACACTAGAATAGAAAGCCTTTAACGGGTCGAAAGCTCTCCCGATGAACACATTTCTGAAATTATCTTATAGCATCCCAGTGATAATCTTCAATTAAGCGGATTATCGACAGAGGTTTCCTAATTCTCGCTTAAGCTATCTTTTTTAGCATGAACTCCTTGTTTTCAGTGTTCTAGTATGCAAAACAGAACATGTTTTTGCTAACTAGTTGTTTTAAACATACACGAGCAAAACATGAATTCTGTGTACGTACCAAAATTTAAAACAAGGAGGTTTATGCATCTATAGTTTTGTAGATACTAGGACTGCAGAATGTAGACTTGCAACAGAACCATTTTCTAAGAGCTTCATAAGTCTTCTTTTTGAAAAAAAAAAAAGCTCCATAAATCTGTACTCACTAGTACGATGCTATGCAAAATCTGTATTTTTCATCTCCAGGGCGCAAAATCTGAGAGTAAAACTTGCACATAATAGTGGTGAAACGAAAATATGTGTCGATGAATATTGAATGGATACCTGATGATGCTTCAATTGTTGTTCCCTGGGATGATGGATGTAATTCTGGCTCTACTTTTTCTTGCACATATCTTCTTGTTCCCTGCCGTCGGTACCTACTTTTGTTGTTTTTTCTGAATGTTCGTCTACTGTTGTTGCTCTCCCCTGGCTCTCGTTTCTGTCGCTCCTATTACTACTACTTGCTTTCCTTGGGTATGGTAAGTCAGGCGAGGTGCTGAGGTATTTAAGGTAGCTGCTGTTTGGCTTCCTTGACCAGGATATCTTTCCGTGACAAACTTGGACAGTGATACTTTCTGTTTGAATTTATTTGGACTTTGACTCTTTTTTTCAATTTACTTGGACTTGGACTTTTTGTTTGAATTGACTCGGACATTGACCTTTTTTGTTTGAATTTACTTGGACTCTGACTGTTTTGTTTGAATTTACTTGGACTGACTTTTTTTGTTTGAATTTACTTGGATAGTGAACTTGGTGTTTTGGTACTAAGTCTGACAGTAAGAATAGGGGGGTACGTATGAGGAGGCAAGGTCCTAGATACGGTGAGATTGTATGCAAGAGTTTTACGAATTCAGGCCCCACTCGGAGGAGGTAAAAACCCTACGTCTCGGTGCCCTGAGGCGGTCGACTGAAATATGAATGTGTGTGTTACAGGGGGTGCGAACCCTTGTCTCAGAGGAGGGGGTGGCTTATATAGAGTGCGTCAGGACCCCAGCCAACCTCCGTTACAGGGGTTCAATGTACATAAAGATAGAGCGTTACTGGTAACGCCAACTATAAAGTGTATTTAATGACCTTTAAGACTACGAAGTGAACACCTGACCGTTGTCGTCCTGAGTAACTCCTGGTCTTCTGTAGGTCGAGTGGTTTCTCGTATAGTCGAATGGCCTCGTCTTGGTCGAGTGATACCAGGAGGGAGGGGTATCCGAGTGGGATGACTGGTCGAGTGGATTGAACTCGACGACTTCAATTGGTACTCTCTGTTGTTCCTGAAATGTCTTTGCTTCCTAGGGTAGTGACCTTGGGTGGGGCGTATAGGTCAGGCCTATGACCCTACTCTAGGTCTATTGCATCATCACTTGGAGCTCGTCCTTTCGGTGTACCAGCGACCTTAACCGCTGTCATTTCTTATGGGTGTGGTGCGGTTGCGTTTCCTCTTTCTTTCTTTTTCTTTTTCTGCTAGTTTGTTTTTCATTTATTTCTCTTTCTTCCCCAGGTTCCAGGTGGAATTTTGCATTTTTTTCTACCCATATGATATGCTTGACAATCTTTGTCTTTATTGGAGTGATTCAGTGCCTGAAAGTTTTTTTTTATGTTATTCATCGCGGGCAAGAGATATCATAGCCTGGCTGTAGTTTGGGTCAAAATCTAGAGGTAGATGGCCCTGATTATAATCTTCTCTTTGTGACGGGTCGTTTCTGTATCTCTGTGGATTCAGTTACCCATTTTCAGTCATGCCGACATTTATTGTTGTACTAGTCTGAAAATATTTAATTTAATTTAATTTTAAAGCAGCCAAACTGTCAAAAAGGTGGGCGGAACCGACCTCAATGGGTGGGGCAAACAAGTCATGATTTACTAGTAGGATTATAAATTCACATGTAGGTTGGGGACGTATGATTCGGAGGCTTCAAGTCAAGTCAAGTCGCGGAACGTTCAAAGTCGATTGGATTGTACCCAGATTCTCTCTCAACCAAAAGATGAAAAGAAATCTAGTGGGTCGGGATTGGATTGTGAACCAAGCGCTTTCATGTTTACAGTGCTTCCCTTTGCAGCCAGGGTTAAAATATTGAGATCCGAAGCCGTTTCCCTTTGCAGCCAGAGTGTGGAACGTTCAAAGTCGTCTCCTTTCACACGGAAGCTAGGATTACTCTTATTTCAATAATGTACCGATTACTGTCATCAATAATATTGTCCATGAACTGGTCAGCCGAATATCGACACTTTCCTACGAACAGAGGGTGTATATAAAACTAAACCACAAAGAACTAGTATTGGTAGGTCTTATTTTCTTATTTCTCCCAATGGGGAGCACCGAACTCCTTGAGCACACAGAGGGAGGTGTGTGCTTCCTTTTTTCTTTCCGACAAAGAAAATATATTAATATCCTGAAGACATCAAGGATACACACAGCCAAAAAGTAAAAATAAAAAGAATATAAGAAAGAAAAAAGTGCCCGCCATGGTGAACAATACTAGCAGCAACAGCACTCTAACCACCACAAAAGACAACACCCGGAATACAAAAAAGGTTCTCCAAAAGCAACACCTCCAAGAGGAAACAATGCACAAGCGTTGTCGTTGCCCGATCGAAGATCTCGGGTTTTCACCCAGAGAAAGTCTGAGTTCACCCAAAACAATGCCTTCAACAAGGCCATTGTCAGGTACAACCAATAATGGCCAGACCTTGAGTTTTCACCCTGGAGATAAAGACTCGGTACTCGAGGAGGAGCACCAAAAATGCATTCCCCTAGTGCCACCGCCCCCGTTTGCCGAGGCCGCTGTTACAAGTCACCACACACCTGGCACACAATCTTCATCGCATCTAATAAACCCTTTCATCGAAGGTTACGACCTCCAATCGCAGCCACCATGAATTTCCCCATCTCTATCAGTGCCTTGAGAATCTTGACTTAGACATGTCCCATGGCACGGATAAGAAAGCGAAGCTTCGCGTCCCGTCCTCCCAAGGCCTTGTTGGCTGATATTATGAGTGCACGGGATCGGAGCCTTTCCGATCTAGATATATAGCGGCGACATACGCCAATCCATATGGATCTTCGACAGGGAAGACCGGAACTCGTCAGCGGCCAGATCCAAGAGGTCAATACCCGGCAGAGAGATGACATGGCGGAAGAAGATTGTTAGGGCCAAATCCCGCAGAACCAGATTGGGGCAATCCACCACCATGGAATGAAGGTCCAGCTCGACCCAACCCACCATCGGATGAGCCCTCGCCTGAGCCGCCTGCGCCGGCGAGAGAAGGCCAGGCCGCCGTCCAGTAGGATTCCCGCCAGCTGTCGGCACGCCTCACATTGCCTACCATGGCCCAGATCCAGCGGAGCCTGCTGGAATCAGATGCGGCTGCCACCGCCCGGGGTTGCCCTAGCATCCACCAATAGGATCCTCAAGAAGCCATGTACCCACTCTGGAGCAGCAATCTGGACAAGCAGCATTGAGTCGGAGTGATGTCGCGTGCACATCGTGGATCAGATCTGACGGCAGATGAAGGTTGGCCAAGCTTGGAGATGAAGGGAGAGGAGAGCCAAACGGGTGCATCCCGCCACCGCTGTCAACACCGACGGCCTCCTTCGACAGCGACAGAGGAGATGGTCGACTGGGGTGGCCTGTGGTGTGGCGGCTGGGGAGGACTCCGGAGTCGCCTGTAGGAGCAACCGTGGAGGCAGTTTTGATATCAGCATTCTCTTCTGCTTCGCCGGGCTATACCCGGGAGGTGCGTGCTTGTTGGGCTCCACCAGTCTAGTTCCTTCCGATTATTTGTTTTAGAGGTAATATCACAAGAGGTCATAGAACTTGCGCTAGATGTGAAGGAAATATGCCCTAGAGGCAATAATAAAGTTATTGTTTATTTCCTCATATCATGATAAATGTTTATTATTCATTCTAGAAATGTATTAACCGGAAACATAATACATGTGTGAATACATAGACAAACATAGTGTCACTAGTATGCCTCTACTTGACTAGCTCGTTGATCAAAGATGGTTGAGTTTCCTAGCCATAGACATGAGTTGTCATTTGATTAATGGGATCACATCATTAGGAGAATGATGTGATTGACTTGACCCATTCCGTTAGCTTAGCACTTGATCATTTAGTATGTTGCTATTGCTTTCTTCATGACTTATACATGTTCCTATGACTATGAGATTATGCAACTCCCGTTCACCGGAGGAACACTTCGTGTGCTACCAAACGTCACAACATAACTGGATGATTATAAAGGAGCTCTACAGGTGTCTCCAAAGGTACTTTTTGAGTTGGCGTATTTCGAGATTAGGATTTTTCACTCTGATTGTCGGAGAGGTATCTCTGGGCCCTCTCGGTAATGCACATCACAATAAGCCTTGCAAGCAATGTAGCTAATGAGTTAGTTGAGGGATGATGCATTACGTAATGAGTAAAGAGACTTGCTGGTAACGAGATTGAACTAGGTATTGAGATAACGACAATCGAATGTCGGGCAAGTAACATACCGATAACAAAGGGAGCAATGTATGTTGTTGTGCGGTTTGACCGATAAAGATCTTCGTAGAATATGTTGGAGCCAATATGAGCATCCAGGTTCCACTATTGGTTATTGACCGGAGACGTGTCTCGGTCATGTCTACATAGTTCTCGAACCCATAGGGTCCGCACGCTTAAAGTTCGGTGACGATTGACATTATGAGTTTTTGTGTTTTGATGCACCGAAGGTAGTTCGGAGTCCCGGATGTGATCACGGACATGACGAGGAGTCTCGAAATAGTCGAGATGTTAAGATTGATATATTGGAAGGTTATATTCGAACGCCAGATGAGTTCCGGGGTTATCGGATAAATACTGGAGAACCGGGAGGTTATCGAAACCTCCGGGGGGGCGGGGGGGGGGGGGGGGGGGGTTATTGGGCCTCCTGGGACCATGTGGAGGAAGAGGAGAGGCGGCCAGCTAAGGGCGCGCGGCCCCCCTAGCCCAAACCGTATTGGACTAGCCCCCCCCCCCCCTTTCCTTCTTCTTCTCCTCCCCTTCCTTCCCATCTCCTACTTGAACTAGGAAAGAGGGGGAGAATCCTACTTGGAGTAGGATTGCCCCCTTTGGGCGCGCCTCCTTCTCTTTGGTCGCCCCCTCCTCCTCTCCCTCCTTTATATACGGGGGCAAGGGGGCACCTCTAGACACACAATTAATTATTGATCTCTTAGCCGTGTGCGGTGCCCCCCTCCATTATATTCCACCTCGGTAATATCCAAGGTTGGAAAAAGCGTTATTAGGCGTACGCCTCAGCGCGCTGAAGCGCTCGGCGATAGCCCATCGCGTAGCTTTGGGCCTAATCGGTCCTCTGGGCGGGCCCATCGCTTAGGCGGAGCAAAGCGTGCGCCTAGGCACTAGGAAGCGGAGAAAAGCAGTGAGGGGGCGGCGCTAGGCGGAGCAAGGCGGACCGGAGATGCAACGGGAGGGTGCTAGCATGCGGGAAGGTGGCGAGAGAATCGCGAGAAGATTGCGAGATGATTGCGGGCAGTTTGCCGGCGGGAGGAACAGAGAGATTAGGTTAGGATTTGTATATATAATCACAGAAGGGGTGGCGGCGGCTCGATCTATTCTGTTGCCGCTCGTCCGCCGACCGCCGGGACGAAGTGATTCACCGCCATGACTTCTTCCTCCTTGCTGTTTCTCCATTCGACCACAGCCTGAGGTCCGGTCTTCTCCCCTGCTGTAGGTGAGCTGCCAATGCGATTTCAACCATCCCTTCTCCTCTCGTGTCTTTCACTATGCCTGTGTGTTCACTCTGCATCACCGGTGCATTGCTAGTTGATTGTTGCTCCATCTCTATCATGTAATCACTCGATCTGTAATTTATGTATGATCTTTTTACATCCACAATTGGTCTTTTAAATTTATAAACAGTATTGGTTTATCTGGATTGCATGTTGGATGCTGCTAGATCTGACCTCCGCTTGTAATTCCTTGAGCTGCAGTTTTGCTATGCTCTGTTTCCTTCACAAAAATCAAGAGGAAATCGTTGGCTACTGTAATCCTGCTACACAATATTCAGTTAGCTAGATGTTTGCTTTTCTTCAGTTTCGTCAGAATAAGCAGCTGGTAGCTTTTGTTTTCACTAGAGCAAAACGTTGCAGTTAGTTGCAGGAAGCACCAAAATCTCTTGTGTTCGTTTCCTTCCTGTGATCGACCGAGAGAAATGAGACAGAAGCTACGTATCTGAACCATCAAAAATCTATATACCCAAAGAGAAATTTTCTGTACTGAACACTTCCTAGATAAAACATGACTGAAAATAATTATAACTCCGTGATGCAGTTGTACTGACTGGTCTGAAGGTAATTGTAGCGGAGGAACCAAGGGAGCATCGACTGGTCTGAAGGTAATCATCCCGGGCACTATTGATGTTACTGAAGCTAGCTCTATGATTTTCTCACTTACTATGTTATATATGGCATGATGCCAAGAGGTGATACTGGGCGGTACTAGTACTAGTGTAGTAGGATCAGATTTTGTTGCATGATGCCAAGATGTGACACTGACACAAACTCGTACCAGTACTAGTCTAAAAGCAGGGTCAAATGCATGTGGATGTGGCTGTTATTATTCTTGAATGTAGAGACATCAGGTTATTAAACATGGTAGTTCAAATTAGTATATGAGTGTGCTGTCGTTTAACCAGAGGGATTGTTCAGTTGGTATGAAAATGAAATTGCTTCCAGATCTGTATCGAGCATTGCAACTTGCAAGACTAAATCAGCTAGATGTTTGCTTTTCTTCAGTTTCGTCAGAATAAGCAGCTGGTAGCTTTTGTTTTCACTAGAGCAAAACGTTGCAGTTAGTTGCAGGAAGCACCAAAATCTCTTGTGTTCGTTTCCTTCCTGTGATCGACCGAGAGAAATGAGACAGAAGCTACGTATCTGAACCATCAAAAATCTATATACCCAAAGAGAAATTTTCTGTACTGAACACTTCCTAGATAAAACATGACTGAAAATAATTATAACTCCGTGATGCAGTTGTACTGACTGGTCTGAAGGTAATTGTAGCGGAGGAACCAAGGGAGCATCAACTGGTCTGAAGGTAATCATCCCGGGCACTATTGATGTTACTGAAGCTAGCTCTATGATTTTCTCACTTACTAAGTTATATATGGCATGATGCCAAGAGGTGATACTGGGCGGTACTAGTACTAGTGTAGTAGGATCAGATTTTGTTGCATGATGCCAAGATGTGACACTGACACTAACTCGTACCAGTACTAGTCTAAAAGCAGGGTCAAATGCATGTGGATGTGGCTGTTATTATTCTTGAATGTAGAGACATCAGGTTATTAAACATGGTAGTTCAAATTAGTATATGAGTGTGCTGTCGTTTAACCAGAGGGATTGTTCAGTTGGTATAAAAATGAAATTGCTTTCAGATCTGTATCGAGCATTGCAACTTGCAAGACTAAATAAGTTTTGAATCAGCAGATTTATAACTTTGTAATGCTGGAAAAAAATGTTGTTCTGTTTCCCCCACAAAAAATGAATTTTTTTTTGTATTATCTATTTACTCCACAATAGTTTTTTCTTGGAGTCTCCTGGTATGGAGCTTGCTATCTATTTTATATTGCTCTGCATATATTATGATATTATAATTTATATTGCTTTGATTCCTCCATTTGCTACAAGAACCGAATTGTGTACCTAATTAAACAGTTAATGATTTATCTTCTGCTATATGTTTCTAGGATGTGGACTTACGCATAGACGTACAAACATGCTATATATTGAATTGTTTTTTATGGTCTATATATTGAATTGTTGCTTTGGTTATTATCTGGATTTATGCCTACTTGTAGTCTGGACTTTGGTAGATGTGGTCCATTTTTCTAGCATTAGCGAAGCGAATTACTGAACTATTGGTTGCTGTGTATTTAAATATTTGTAGGATGTCTGAGAGAAATGCAACATCGGCATTGCAGGAGGAGAATGTCCTTAAGAGAAAGTCAGATGATGTGGGATGGGACTATGGGAGTCTAGCTGATGCTTCCAACAAGGATAAAGTGAAGTGTATTTTCTTTAACCATGTGAGCACTGGAGGTGTTTATCGTCACAAGCAGCACGTGGCTCATGTTGGTAATGCTGTGGTCAAATGTAAAAAAAGCTAACTTATTCAATGTATGCATTATGATTTTGTGATTTTGATTATAATGCAGGTATGCATTATGATTTTGTGAAGTCTAACTTATTCAATATTTATTCAGAGTTTATGCAATACATTGTTAACTTGATTCTCTGCTCTCATTCATAGCATCTTGGTGGAGGCTCTATGGAACTGAAGCACCGGCTCTACAAAGGATGGCTGTGAAAGGAATTGGAGTACCTTTGAAAATGTTAGTCAGTCGCATGTCAAAACATTCTCTGTTCTTAATCGTTATTTTTTTCCTGTTGCAGATTCATACAAAGAAAAGAAATAGGCTAACTACAGAACGTCTAAACTCTCTTGTGTTTATACAATTCAACTCAAGAATGATGGCCAAGAAACAAATGATCAAGGAGAAGAAGATCACTGATGTCCTCTTATCTGCTGAAACTACCGAAGCTCAAGGTTTTCTTTTTGAGGGCGGAGACTATTATGCAGAAGTCATCTATAGGGATGATGAGGAGGAGATGGATAGTACAGGGATGCCAGGGAGTGGCATTGGAGAAACAATGGGAGGTGATGAACTGCTCGAGCCACGTAGAAGTGCGAGACTAAGACAACTTTATGAAGAAGAAGAATTCGATTCTGAAGAAGAGGAGTTTGATGAGGAGGAGGAGATGCATTCAGAGGATGAGAATGAATATTGATAATTAAGGAGACCCAAATGCATGGATGTCCTTTGTTAAGTACTTCGTTATTATCTTATACCTTTTATGTCATTATGTGTCGAACTGTTTGTGTGTACGTCCATGTGGAATTTTCACTTTTTGACTTGTGACTTGTGAGAGAAGTCTTCCAAATAAGATTCTAGGAATAAAGAACTTCATTCTGAAGTGTGAACTGTTGAACTTATGCTATGCCAATTGGGTCTTGCGTGATGTTTGACTCTCCTGTATTTGAACATTTAATATTTCTATGGGCGTACTACTTCCATTGAATAGATTATATTTAGTTCTCCACATTGTGTCATGTATGTTATTTTTATCATCAAATTATCCTTCTAACCTGATATATAGTACAAAGTCTAGCTAAATAATGATCATCCTAACCTTCTACCATACAAAACGCCTTGGCCCGCCTAGGCTACGCCTAGGTAGGCTAGGCGTAGGTAGAGGGTCACCGCCCGCCTACCGCCTAGCGCTTTCTCCAACCTTGGTAATATTTTAGCGGTGCTTAGGCGAAGCCCTGCGTCGGTAGCATCATCAACACCGTCATCATGCTGTCTTGCTGACGAAACTCTCCCGCAAAGCTCTGCTGGATCGGAGTTCGTGGGACGTCATCAAGCTGAACATGTGCTGAACTCAGAGGTGCCATACATTTGGTACTTGATCGGTCGGATCGTGAAGACGTATGACTATATCAATCGCGTTGTGCTAACGCTTCCTCTTTCGGTCTACGAGGGTACATGGACAACACTCTCCCCTCTCGTTGCTATGCATCACCATGATCTTGTGTGCGTAGGAATTTTTTTAAAATTACTACGTTCCCCAATAGTGGCATCAGAGCCAGGTTTTATGCGTAGATGTTATATGCATGAGTATAACACATGTGAGTTGTGGGCGATACAAGTCATACTGCTTACCAGCATGTCATATTTTGGTTCGGCGGTATTATTGGATGAAGCGGCCCGGACCGACATTACGCGTACACTTACGCGAGACTGGTTCTACCGACGTGCTTCACACATAGGCGGCTGGCGGGTGTCAGTTTCTCCAACTTTAGTTGAACCGAGTGTGGCTACGCCCGGTCCTTGAGAAGGTTAAAACAACACTACGTTGACGAAATATCATTGTGGTTTTGATGCGTCGGTAAGAACGGTTGTTGCTCAGCCCGTAGAAGCCACGTAAAACTTGCAACAACAAAGTAGAGGACGTCTAACTTGTTTTTGCAGGGCATGTTGTGATGTGATATGGTCAAGACATGATGCTAAATTTTATTATATGAGATGATCATGTTTTGTAACAAAGTTATCGGCAACTGGCAGGAGCCATATGGTTGTCGTTTTATTGTATGCAATGCAATCGCCCTGTAATTGCTTTACTTTATCACTAAGCGGTAGCGATAGTCGTAGAAGCAATAGTTGGCGAGATGACAACGATGCTACGATGGAGATCAAGGTGTCGCGCCGGTGATGATGGTGATCATGATAGTGCTTCGGAGATGGAGATCACAAGCACAAGATGATGATGGCCATATCATCTCACTTATATTGATTGGATGTGATGTTTATCCTTTATGCATCTTATTTTGCTTCGATTGACGGTAGCATTATAAGATGATCTCTCACCAAATTCCAAGGTATAAGTGTTCTCCCTTAGTATGCATCGTTGTGAAAGTTCTTCGTGCTGAGAACCACGTGATGATCGGGTGTGATAAGCTCTACGTTCAAATACAACGGGTGTAGGATAGTTTTACACACGTAGAATACTCAGGTTAAACTTGACGAGCCTAGCATATACATATATGGCCTCGGAACACTGCGACCGAAAGGTCGAGCCTGAATCATATAGTGGATATGATCAACATAGTAATGTTCACCATTGAAAATTACTCCATCTCATGTGATGATCGGACATGGTTTAGTTGATTTGGATCACGTGATCACTTAGATGATTAGAGGGATGTCTATCTAAGTGGGAGTTCTTAAGTAATATGATTAATTGAACTTTAATTTATCATGAACTGAGTACCTGATAGTATTTTTGATTGTCTATGTTATTGTAGATAGATGGCCCGTGCTGTTGTTCCGTTGAATTTAATGCATTCCTTGAGAAAGCTAAGTTGAAAGATGATGGTAGCAATTACACGGAATGGGTCCGTACCTTGAGGATTATCCTCATTGCTGCATAGAAGAATTACATCCTGGAAGCACTGCTAGGTGTACCACCCGCGCCGGCAACAGCAGACATTGTGAATGTCTGGCAGTCGCGTGTTGACGACTACTCGATAGTTAAGTGTGCCATGCTTTACGGCTTTGAACCGGGACTTCGACGATGTTTTGAACATCATGGAGCATATGAGATGTTCCAGGAGTTAAAGTTAATATTTTAAGAAAATGCCCAGATTGAGAGATATGAAGTTTCCAATAAGTTCTATAGCTGCAAGATGGAGGAGAATAGTTCTGTCAGTGAACATACACTAGTAGAAAAAACCCTATTAGTCCCGGTTGGTGAGGGCCTTTTGTCCCAGATCTTGAACCGGGACTAAAGGGTCATTACTAATGCCCTAGACCTTTAGTCCCGGTTCTAACATGAACCGGGACAGATGGGCGTCCACGTGGCCGGTACGCCGAGCCCAGGCAGGAGGGCCTTTGGTCCCGGTTGGTGGCACCAACTGGGACCAAAAGGCATCCACGCGTCAGCATTTCAGTGTCTGGTTTTTTTTGAAAGGGTGGGGGGGGGGGGTTGGGGGTTTTGGGGGGTTAATTTAGGTGTTTCATATATTGTGTTAGCTAGCTAATTAATAGAGAGAAGTGTCCTCTCTTATGTCCGTGCTTGGTCGACGCTACGTACTATATACATAGAGAGGCCCTCGACACGCTAGCTAGTAAGAAAATGAAGGGAACCATTAAGTAACGAAGTTCGTCATGCATACCGAGAGAGGTGATCAATCGACCTCTCCTTCTTCGAGAGATTGGTCGAACAACAAGTTTTCGTATTATCCATCCCACGCTACTGGCTACATACATATACAATATGTAAGATCTCTTACAATCCCCTAGCAATTGAAATCAACTTCCACATGGTATTCTCCGGCTTTATTGATGACGTGGTCAAGAAAGAATCCCGCCAATTCCTCTTGAATTGCTTTCATGCGATCTTGTTCTAGGAGTTCATTCCGCATCTACCACGTCTAATTTGAAGAAGGGGGTTAATTAATACATATATATGAATGAAACTCAACAGAAATGATGGTGTAATAAAATGAAAGTGTGAATATTATTGCTTACGCACTTCATATTGTCTTTTAGAGTAGCCCCGCTTATTTTTCAAAGTCGCATTGTGGATGAACTCGCACACGTAGTATCCATAGTAATTATCCCCTTATTCCTGCCACAAGCACTTTACGAGAAATGGAGGTCAATCAAACTGATAATGAAGCATTGATGAAAGTATAGCTATAGAATCAATGGGAGATGCACGCAACTAGCTAGCTAGTAGTACTTACTTTCAGGTATGTATATCACAGCTCCTTCGGCAGTCTCGGAGCTTCTGCGGTGAACTGTTTCCAAATCCTGCAAGACAAAGAAAATAATTATTATTACTTGAGATATCACGAAATGAACAAAAAGTTGCCGATATGGTGCGATAATGATCGATTGAACTTACTTGTTGAGCATTTTAGTCATGTCCGCATAGGTTTCGGGATCTTTTCATTTCCAGTCTAAGACGGTTACTAGTCCCCGCTCAAGCTTAATCTCTAGAAGAACATAGTGGAAGCTGCGCATGCGTGCATAACTCATCAATTACATTACTATAACCTCACTCGAGTAATAAGGGAAACCGAATATGCACACGACAGTAACACTCACTCGAAGTTGTAAGGAAAGAGTATGGTATCTTTGTTTTGATTTTCCATCAACGATTGTAGCAAGTTGGCCTCGACCTCTTCGGCGTGCTTTTTAACCCGAATTTCATCTATGATATTTGTGTTAATGAACGCAATATCATATATTTTCTTGTTTTCTGCACTCGACGATCTTCAATCTGCATAATATAGTGAGGATAATTAATTATAAATACATGCAATGAAAGAGCTGAGCTATATATAGAGACTTAATGACAGAAATAGTACTTACAAACAGTAGCAAAAGACCGTTAATTTATCGAGGGCCTTTTGATTGAAGAACTCGAAGAACTCCTCAAATGGAACAGGTAACGGATCAGTTCCAACGAGGTCGTGCTCCTCTTTAATGTTCAGATACAAAGTATTCGTCACCCCAGACTCTCTGCAGGTTTTCATGTACCAATTATGGAATCTTCGCATCATCGTTGTTAGAGATTTTTTATCTTTGACGAGAGGCTTCCCGTACTCGTATCTGTGTTCGTCCACCTCCATGAAATCAGGAAGTTGATCGTCAGGCAGGTAATCTGCAAGATTGCCATAACCAACCACCGTCCCCGGAGCATTAGCGACGATGTCACCGCTACACACATTGAGTGGGGGACACGATTGATTTGCTTGTTCGCTGAGCTGGGCAAATTTTTTTGCTGCTGCTCGTTCTTTTTACCTTTGATTTCTGACAGTACTTCCCGACCACTCTGCTTCAAGATATGTCTGTTCAGTAATGCGCTCATAGTTGGTTCTCGGTGGAGACTTTGGTTGTTTCCTCAGGGCATCGATAGTGCGCTTTGCTTTCACCGGATCTACCTTCTCCTACGGAGGTGGATGTCTCTTTGCTTTCAACCCTTCAAAGAAGTCGTCCACTTCGGCCCGCACGATCTTCGCATTTTCCTCCTTGGTCCTCTCGTACGGAACTTGTCTAGATGCTTGAGAGAAGGACCGTATCTGTATTGCCTCACGCCTCTGCTGGCTGTACTGCTAGACGCCGGAGCAGACGGAGCGGCTACAGCGTCTGTCTTATTTCGTGCTTGCTTACGAGGCGGAGGAGAAGGACTACGACGCGCCGGAGCAGCCGGGGCGGCAGCAGGTATCTTCCGCCCTTGCTGGCGAGGCGGAGAAGGAGGAGGCTGCTGGCTGCTCGGGCGCACCGACGCAGGCGGATAAGGAGGCGGAGTGCCGCCATGCGTCGGAGAAGGAGGCTAAGTTCCCTGATCGTCACTCGCCGGAGGAGGAGGCGATGGAGGAGGCAGAGTGCCCTGACTCACCGGAGGAGGAGGAGGAGGCGTCCAGTTCGGAAGCTTGATGAACTCCTTCCGCCATAGGCATGGAGTCTTCAGAGCAGAACCCAGCCGAGTCTCCCCTTCACCGGTAGGGTGGTCAAGCTGGAGGTCCTCAAATCCCTCCGTTATTTTGTCCACCGTCAACCCTAGCATATCCTTCTGGAATCGGACAACAGTGAAAAGTTGTGCCGGGTTCAGAAGGTCGAACTTGGCTGACAGCCGCCTTGACTTTGAAGTTCTGCCATTGCGTCATAAGGTAGCAATTTTGAGACTCCATGATAAAATCCACGGGGTAGCTAGCAGGAGCCGTCAAGGCATGCTCCGGCTGAAGCAGCTCGGTGGAAGCCACGCTGCTTCTCCACTAAGATGGCGGGGTAGCTTCGGGGGAAGCTTCGGCAGGTCGTTTGCTGCGATCTGCTTCTCGTTCCTCTAGCCCTTGTACCCTTTCGTGTAGCACTTGCAGTTGGCTCTGCTCCAGTTTCTTCCTCCTCTCCTGGGTTTTGTAACCCCCTGCGTCCGAAAAACCAACCTTCCACGGAATGGAGACTGGCGTGCGTCGTGTCCGTCCAGGGTGCTCAGGATTCCCGAGGGTCATTGTGAGCTCGTCCTTCTCCCTGTCTGGAACGAATGTCCCTTGCTGCACTGCATCGATATAGTGCCGAAGCCTGTTAACTAGTATATTCAGTTGCTCGTCTGTCCAACGGCACTTCCCTGATACAGGGTCCAAGGTTCCGCCAACCTCGAAGAACCAAGTCCGGCAACGGTCTGGCCAGTTCATTGTCTCTGGTTCGATCCCTTTATCAAGCATATCATTCTCAGCCTTGGACCACTTAGGTCGGGCTTTGAGGTAGCCACCTAACCCCGTGCGCTGGTGAAACTTCTTCTTCGCAGCATTTTGCTTGTTTGTCGCCAACATCTTCTTACTCTTTTCCGATGTCTTGAGGGCCACAAATGCGGGCCAGTGATCTCTGATCTTCTCATATTTGCCGATGAATTCTGGTGTCTCTTCTTTGTCAACAAACTTGTTCAGCTCTTTCCTCCACCTCCTGAATAGGCCTGCCATCTTCTTAAGAGAACAAGACATGATTAATTGCTCTTTAACTGGCTTCTCCGGATCCTCCTCTGGTGGTAGGGTGAAATTTGCCTTCAGCTCAGTCCAAAGATCATCTTTCTGCATATCATTGACATAAGACACCTCAGGGTCTTCCTCCTTAGGCTTATACCATTGGCGGATGCTGATCGGGATCTTGTCCCTAACAAGAACCCCGCACTAAGCAGCAAATGCGTTCTTTGTCCGGATGGGTTCAATTGGTTCGATGTCGCGCGCGATTGCTGTGATCTCAAACCTTTCATCCGAGCTCAACTTTTTCTTCGGGCCTCGTCTCTTTACCGAAGTTGTGCTCGATCCGGAGGGCTAGAAAAAAGAAGAAAGACGAGAGTTAATTACTATGTGTACATATACCAAAACAATGAATGCATCCGTTAACTACTCAGCACGGGCTTAACTAATATATATATACCTGGCCGGACTCGGTTCGGTCACCGGAGCAGTCAGCACGGTCTCCTTCTTGTACCTCCATTGGGTCACTGGAGTCATCATGAACATAGCCCTCTTCTTGTACCGGCATTAATGGGCCGGAGCCATCATGAACATAGCCCTCTTCGTCACCCAGTCCTTCCTGACCATCGGTGTCGTTGAGAAATGACGCAACGACATCACTTCCTTGTGCGATTATCTCCCCCAACATCACTTCTTTTGCTTCGTCTCGGGAGTGCTCCATAGTTTCTGCAAATATTTACAACATGTCAATTATTATTCAAACATGGTACAGATGGATATATATTAGTGGCAAACATAGAACTAGCTAGCTAATCACAATAAGGAATCATGTTAGTGGCCTCGACACTGCTTCTCTAGGGTTTGGGGTGGCCTAGACAAAGCTTCAAGGGTTTGGGGTGGCCTCGACACAATGCTTCAAGGGTTTGGGGTGGCCTCGACGACAACGCTCTTTTAACTTGGTAAATTTGGGTGGCCTCGAGAGAGTTTTTTGGGTAGGGGCACGGCGGGAGGGGGTAGGAGACCAACATCGTTTTTCTCTAGGGTTTGGGTGTCCTCGAGAGTTTTGGTTGAGCGAGAGGGCCGAGGGGGGTGCTGCCGTGGTATAAGTTATCACGGTCGAGAGGGGGTATATATATCGACCGCCCCTCATGTCAAAGTTATCCGAGAGGGGGTTATATTGACAACGACGTGACATACATATACATGGGAAAATAATATTATCGGGGAGGGGGTATATCGATCCCCTCCCCTTGTGTTGAAGTTATTGGGAGGGGTATATCACTAGTAGAAAAAGGACCTAATATGAGACACATTACTGCCGGTTGATTTTGAGCCGGCACTAATGTGTCCATTAGTGCCGGTTCCAACGGCTAGCCGGCCGCTCCCATTAGTACCGGTTCGTGGCGAACCTTTAGCACCGGTTCGTGCCACGAACCGGTGCTAATGAGAGCGGTGGAAGGATGTTGTCAGTCTGGGCCCGTCCAGCACCTTTAGTACTGGTTCGTGGCACGAACCGGTACTAAAGGTCGACGTACATAAACCCTTCGTCCACCCGAGCCACTCTGTTCTTCCCCTTTCCCCTCACTTCCTCTGTTCTTCCTCTCTCTTCCTCGAGCTCCTCACAAAATTTGCCCAAAATTGTCAAGATTTGAAGGCCCCCATCCATTCAAATGATCATAAAGGTTAGCAACTTTGTCCTTTCAACTCTCATTGCTAGATTAGCTCTTGCAATGCTTTGTATAGTGATTAATTTGGGAGGAATTATATTTGCTAGTATTTGATTTATATGCAATTTGAGGTCAAAAATAACACTTAGTTTGCATATGTAGGTGTGGTTTACTTAGTGCCTTCTAAATCTCCATCGTAACCACCGTCGATCGCCCGCACCGTCCCGTCGTCGGCACCACCTTGTGGTGAGGCTCTTGTTCATGAATGTTTTACATTACCAAATTGATGTTTGTGTGATTTGGATATATAGTTACTCGTATAATTGTCTTACCGTTACGTTGTTTGTTATACATAGTGCCATGGTTTTGATGTCCGTCCCCGTCGGCCCTCGTCCTTGTTATGATTCGGATGTGGTATATTCTCTTTTAAAACTAGTTGTTGCATTTCGTGTTTATGACAAATTATGCCCATCAAGTTGACATAGATATTTTTATCTAGGAGGTATGTGAACCGGAAATTCCAACCGACCCTATTGTCGAGAGGTTAAATTTAGTTGAAAGAGAAAACGAGTATTTGAAAGAAAAATTGAAAATAATTGAGGGGGAGAAGATGGAATTGGAGTTGCATGTTGCCGATGTCGTCGATGATCACAAGATCAAGATGGAGAAAATGAGGTTGAAGATTAGAAAGATTAGAAAATATGCCATTGATAGTGTGGCTTGGTATCATTATGCTGTTGGATCAATTGTTACCTTAGTTGCGATCTTGATCACATTTGTTGTTGCATTTAAATTCTTTAGCTAGAGAGTTATTTGTATGTTGCATTTAATTAAGTGTTGTATATGAACTTTATGCATGAACTCTATGTATGAACTTGTATTAATTTGGTCTATTCGGTGTTGTGTATAATGAAGATATGAGCTGACAATGGATGTATGATGACCGATGCTCTCCCGGGTTCATTAATGACATGCATACTTTTCTGCTTGCCGCTGAGGCAAACAAGCGGGCGGATGGTTTTATGCCTTGTCCATGTGCTGGTTGTAAGAATGGTCACAATTACTCTACGTCAAGAACCATTCACGTCCACCTATTTGAGTCCAGTTTCATGCCCCACTATAATGTTTGGACCAAGCACGGAGAAAGAGGGGTTATGATGGAAGACAATGAAGAAGAAGAGGACGACGACATCTATCCTGGCCATGGGTTCCTTGAATACGATGATACAACAATGGAGGAAGAAGCTGAGCCAGCAATGCGGGAACAAGCTGAAGAAGAGGCATCAGATGAGCCCGCTGATGATCTAGGTTGGGCCATTGCCGATGCAAAGAGAAACTACGTAAGTGATTTGGAGAGGAAGAAGTTGCAGCGCATGTTAGAGGATCATAAGAAATTGTTGTACCCGAATTGCGAAGCTGACAAAAAAAATTTGGGCACCACACTGGAATTGCTGCAATGGAAGGCAAAGAATGGTGTATCTGACAAGGGATTTGGAAAGTTGCTGGTAATGATAAAGAATATGCTTCCAAAGGACAACGAATTGCCCGAGAGTAAGTATGAAGCAAAGAAGGTTGTCTGCCCTCTAGGGTTAGAGGTGCAGAAGATACATGCATGCCATAATGACTGCATCCTCTACCGCAGTGCGTACGAGGATTTGAACGCTTGTCCGGTATGTGGTGCATTGCGTTATAAGATCACTCGCGATGACCCTGGTGATGTCGAGGGCGAGCGCCCCAGGAAGAAGATTCCTGCCAAGGTGATGTGGTATGCTCCTATAATACCATGGTTGAAACGTTTGTTCCAAAACAAAGAGCATGCGAAGGCGATACGGTGGCACAGAGAAGACCGTAAGAAAGATGGAAAATTGAGAGTACCCGCTGACGGTTCACAGTGGAGAAAAATCGAGAGAAAGTACAGGGAGGAGTTTGCAGGTGACCCAAGGAACGTATGGTTTGGTCTAAGCGCAGATGGCATTAATCCTTTTGGGGAGTAGAGCTGCAACCATAGCATGTGGCCTGTGACTCTATGTTTGTATAACCTTCCTCCTTGGTTGTGCATGAAGCGGAAGTTCATTATGATGCCAGTGCTCATCCAAGGCCCTAAGCAACCCGGCAACGACATTGATGTGTACCTAAGGCCATTAGTTGAAGAACTATTACAGTTGTGGAATGGAACAGGTGTACGTGCGTGGGATGAGCACGGACAGGAAGAATTTGACCTAAAGGCGTTGCTGTTCGTGACCATCAACGATTGGCCTGCCCTCAGTAACCTTTCAGGACAGACAAACAAGGGATACCGCGGATGCACGCACTGTTTGGATGATACCAATAATATATATTTGGAGAGTTGTAGGAAGAATGTGTACCTAGGACATCGTCAATTTCTTCCGAGCAGGCATCCCGTAAGAAAGAAAGGCAAGCATTTCAAAGGTGAGGCGGATCACCGGACGAAGCCTCGCCACCGTACTGGTGCTGATGTACATGATATGGTCAAGGATTTGAAGGTAATCTTTTTAAAGAGTCCTGGCGAACAACCTATTCCCAAGGACACTGACGGACGTGCGCCCATGTGGAAGAAGAAATCTATATTTTCGGACCTGCCCTATTGGAAAGACCTAGAGGTCCGCTCCGCAATCGACGTGATGCATGTGACGATGAATCTTTGCCTGACCCTTCTTGGCTTCTTGGGCGTGTATGGGAAGACAAAAGATACACCAGAGGCATGGGAGGACCAACAACGTATGCACGGAAAAGACGGCATACATCAGGGTCAGGCCAGCTACGCTCTTACCAAAGAAGAGAAGGAAATCTTATTTGAATGCCTTCTCAGCATGAAGGTACCATCTGGCTTCTCGTCGAATATAAAGGGAATAATAAATATGGCAGAGAAAAAGTTCCAGAACCTAAAGTCTCATGACTACCACGTGAGTATGATGCAACTGCTTCTGGTTGCATTGAGGGGGCTTCTACCAGAAAACGTTCGATTAGCCATTGTGAAGCTATGTGCATCCCTCAATGCCATCTCTCAGAAGGTAATTGATCCAGAAATCATACTAGGGTTACAGAATGATTTGGTGCAATGTCTTGTCAGTTTTGAGTTGGTGTTCCCACCATCCTTCTTCAACATCATGACGCACGTCCTAGTTCACCTTTGCGAAGAGATTAACGTTTGGGGTCATGTATTTCTACACAATATGTTCCCCTTTGAGAGGTTCATGGGAGTCTTGAAGAAATATGTTCATAACCGTGCTAGGCCAGAAGGAAGCATCGCGAAGGGCCATGAAAATGAGGATGTCATTGAGTTTTGTATTGACTTTATTCCTGACCTTAAGCCGATTGGTGTTCCTGAATCGCGTCATAAGGGTAGACTGGATGGAAAAGGCATGCTAGGAGGGGATCAAATAATATATATGGGCGGGCATTCTCTCACTGAAGCACACTACACAGTTCTATAGAATTCCGCCTTGGTGGCTCCGTATATGGAGGAGCACAAGAATTTTCTACACTCCAAACACTCGGAGAAGTCTGACGACTGGATTACACGTGAACAAACGAGGACTTTTGCCGGTTGGTTGCAGAAACGTGCCATGCATGATGGCGATATTGAAGATGACCTATACTCGCTGTCCCAGTTACCATCTTCGAATATAATGACTTTCAAAGGGTACCAGATAAATGGGAATACATTATACACGATCGCCCAAGATAAGAACAGCACCAACCAAAACAGTGGTGTCCGCTTTGATGCAACAAACAACACGGGAAAGGAAACATATTATGGTTACATAGAGAACATATGGGAACTTAACTATGCAGGTGGTTTGAAGGTCCCTTTGTTTTGGTGCAAATGGGTCAATATGACACGAGGCGGGGTAACTGAAGACCCGCAGTACAGAATGACAATAGTGGATCTCAACAATCTTGCGTATGCAGAAGAACCATTCGTCCTAGCCAATGATGTGGCGCAGGTTTTTTATGTGAAAGACATGTCTACCTGGCCGAGAAAAAGAAAAGATAAGGAAGCGAATGGATCATACGACGAGCCAAAGCGCCACATAGTTCTTTCAGGGAAAAGAAACATCGTGGGAGTGGATGACAAGACAGACATGTCAGAAGATTATGAAAAGTTTGATGAAATTGCTCCATTGACATTGAATATTGACCCAAGCATCCAGTTAAATGATGAAGATTTTCCATGGCTACGGTGCAAATGGACACACGCGAAGAATAAGTTTCACACCCAAAGATCCGGGATGTGATCGGCTTCACTATCATCACTTTCTTTTGTGTTTCACACCCAGTAGGGAATCTCTGTAATAGTTAGAGTAGTTATGTGTTTTGGCATTTGAAGCGTGTAGAAATTTTATGTGCAAACAAATTCTTTCATGCATTTACTGATTTTTTTAGCTAAATGACCCTGAAATTGAAAAGCATTTCAAATGAACTCAGAAAAGGTTGAAAGTTGGCATGGTATCATAATTTCACCCACATAGCATGTGCAAAAAAGTAAAGAGGGTTATGGCAAAAACTGGATGCACTTCGTGTACAAAATGGACATTCTCTTTCGAAGTATCAAGGTTTCGGATGAAAACCCATCTGTTACAAAGGCATTTCATTTTTTCAAATAACCTAAGCATTACCAAATTCAATATAATGATAAAACACAATAATATTAGACATAAGAAAAAAGAATCACTGAAAAATCTTTTTTCAAAGTTAAGTTATTCACAAACTAGTGATTCACACAAATTTCAAATAATTCAAAATTTAAACTATTCAAATTTGAAAACTACCGGCACTAACAGAAAGTTTGTACTTTTTTGTACCTAAAGCAAAAATATTCAGAAAGAAACTCTAAATACAGCAAAAAACAACTCAAAAATAAATAAAGCAAAAAAAATTAAGAAAATAAAAAAGCCCGCCTACTGGGCCAAAGCGGCTTGCATACGACTAGAAACACAACCTTTTGTTGGGCCAGCATGCAGGCCCGCAAAGGCCCAGTAGGCCCACAGGGCAACACTGAACAGGTAGGCCCAGTAGGCCTGCTTAGGAGAGGAGCTCGAGAGAGCTACCGCACTGGGGCTTATAAACCAGTGTGGTAGCCCCTCGACTAGCAAGGTGGGACTAAACTTGCCGCACCACACTGCGCCAGCGCACCCCCTTTAGTACCGGGTGGTGGCTGCAACCGGTACTAAAGAGGGGGTCTTTAGTACCGGTTGGTGCCACGACCCGGTACTAAAGGGGGGCGCTTCCCGCCGCTTGGCCTGGCCAAAACAGACCTTTAGTATCGGTTGGTGGCTCCAACCGGTACTAAAGGTCCTTCCTATATATACAACAGTTGAAAAAATTTCACTTCCCTCTCTGTTTCTTCCCTCCGTCGCGCCGCCCTTCCCCGATCGACGCCGTCCCCGTCGACGTCGCCGCCCCCACCCCTCGTCGCCAACCCCGGCCATCCCCGCCCCTCTTCGCCGTCCCTGTTGATGTCGCTGCCTCGGCCATCCCCATCCCCGTCGTCCCCGTCGCCGTGCCCCGCCCCGTCATCGCCACCCCGTCCCCCCGCCTTGTCATCGCCGCCCCGTCCCGTCGCCCTGTCGTTGCCGCCCCGTCGTCGCCTCGCCGGTGAGCTCACCCCGGCCGCCATGTTCACACGCACACACATGTACACACTACACACACACACACATTATAGAATTTTAGTTATAGAATTTTTTTCTGTTTTTTAGTTATAGAAATGTTAGAAATTGTTCTATTTTGTAGTTATAGAAATATTGTTAGAATTGTTAGTTATATAGAAATATTTTTTAGTTATAGAAATATTTATAGAAATGTTAGCAATTTTTCTGTTTTTTAGTTATAGAAATATTAGAAATGTTAGTTATATAATCAGAAATGTTATAAATTTTAGAATTTGTTTTAATTAGATGAATTAGATTAATGTCAAAATGTTACAATTTGCATATATAGAATGTTAGATTAATGTTACTTTTTGCGGGCATATAGTATTTGTTCTCGACAATATGCCCGGCCCGCATCCTCGCCGTCGACCCGTTCGTGACGACGTCATGCTTCAGAGGACCCATGTCCGGGACTAGGCTCCGCCGGGCTGGCACTGGGAGGTGCTACCTGGAGGGGTGCGCCGCTTGGTGAGGAACCCGGCCTCGGGTCCCATCGTCGACCCTGATGTCCTTTGGTGGCATTCGCGTGGGCCACATTCGGTGCAGAGGCAGCCGGCCCCGCCGGAGGTGGCGTGTCGCCGTGTCAGGGAGGAAGACAAGCACGTCCATCGCTACATGGCTGCTATGAACGACGTCAGGTTCTCCACTCTTGGCAGGTTCTTTGGGCAGATGACCGGAGATATGATCCTGTGATGGTTCCATCTCTTTGGGTGTCCATCGTCCGCGCCCCAGGAACCGCAAGTGGCGCCCTAGATTCTTCTGTAGTACTCGATCTTTATTAGGTACCTAGCCAGTGATGTATTCGATATAAAATATTCGAGACGATGTATTCGAGATTATATATATTATTCGAGACGATGATGTATTCGAGATTATATATTAATCGAGACGAAGCATATATATTATGTAATATATGATTCAGTTTTTCCTTATTGATTGCATCCATGCATTGTAATTTGAATACTAAATTGTTCTATATTTCTTCTGTATTAGTTAAGTAAAAGCTGTGGCGGACAATACCGGCAGAGACAGAGAAGAGGAATTGTTCGACATCATACGCAGCCCTGGCAGGCTAGATGATCCGAATGAAGCAGATGACGGCTCCCAATATCTGAACAATACCGGAGAGGGTGATGAAAAGATATTCGATCTTGACGACCGAGCTGATGAAGTCATGAACTATGATTCTGATTATGATGACACAAACAATGGTAATGATGACACAGAGAATGTTGATCTTCAAATAACAAAGACTACCAGCGAGGTATATTTATATAAGCAGGCATCTGGTGATCATCACATGTTTTTATATTTTAAGATATATGAATGAATCGATCTTCCTTCTTTCAGCCCTCCGGATCGAGCAAATCTGCTTCTACAGATAGCAGGACAAAGCGAGGCCCGAGCAGATTGTTGAAGGATGGCGTAAAGTACAACATCGAATCCGTCAAACCTAGTGGCGAACCCCTGATGTCTAAGAACATTGCAAACAAGTGGACTCGTTAGTGCAGAGTTCTTGTGAAGGACAAACTCCCGATCTCCATTCAAGAATGGAAAGAGCCAAAGACTAAACTTCCAGGTGTTACTTGGGCCGACGACAGAGCCAAAAAAGACCTTTGGGATTCTCTGATGGAACATTTCACCCTACCAGATTATTTCACTAAAGCAGATGTGGACAAAGTGAAGGGCGCTGCTCTTAAGAAGATGGCAATTGCATTCAACACCCACAAGAAAACATTCAATATCATTAATTAATTATCATGCTTGGTTAATCATTATCTGATTCAATTCCATTCTCGTAAAGGCCCTGAAGCAGGCGCCGGGGAATAATCTATGTGCATTCTACGTTTGCGAGAACATTCGCATGATGACGTCCGAAAGGAGCAGATCTGATAGACAGGACTGGGTACGTTTGTCAGAACACTATTCACACCATTCTCGGTATCTAGTCACACAACTAACACACATGCATATTGATCTCCTTCTTAATAGTTCAGAGAGGTGCGGGATAAGCTCCTACCATCGGACCGCATACTAGCACTTCAAGAGGAAATAGCTGGATTTTTGCTCGACCAGGTCATAGATCCCAAAGGAGAATGCTATTACCCGCTACCGCCCCCATGAACCACTTGTCATCGTGCTCCGGAGGCACAAAGGCAACATATGTAGGAGAAATTTTATATGTATATACATGTGTATGTGTGAATAATTAATGGTGTTGGTTGTGAGACATTCGATGATATATATATATATATATATATATATATATATATATATATATATATATATATATATGCGGTTCTACGTACGAGAAAATCTATTTATATATATGCATAACGTGTACAATTTGTAGTATCGTGAAATACCAGCAAACAAAAAAAATTGAATGGAAAATAAAGCCAAAACCCCAAACATTTAGTACCGGTTGGTGTTACCAACCGGTACTAATGTCCTATGCGCACACGGGTCTGGCTCGTACCACGTGGTGTCACTTTAGCGCCGCCTCGTGACGAACCGGTACTAAAGGGGGGGGGGCTTTAGTCCCCACTCTTTAGTGCTGGTTGGCAAACTGGCACTAAAGGCCGTTACGAACCGGCACTAAAGGCCGTTACGAACCGGCACTAAAGGCCGTTACGAACCGGCACTAAAGGCCGGTTCTGCACTAGTGTATGGACGACGACAGACCCGATAAAACATAAGAAAACGAAGAAGAAATAAAAAGAGGAGAAGAAGAAAGGAATAGAGGAGAAGATCGAATAAACAAAAGAAAAAAAGAGGAGAAGAAGAAATTTCTTTCTTTTGTTTATTCGATCTTCTCCTCTATTCCTTTCTTCTTCTCCTCTTCCTTTTCTTCTTTTTTCTTCTTCTTATTTATTTCTCCTCTTCTTCCTCCTCTTATTTCCTTTTTCCTCTCATTCTTTTTCTTCTTCTTCCTTCTTAAAAATACATGAAGTAGTATTGCTTGTTCTTTTAAATAATGTTCAAATAGAAATTTTAGAAAAAAAGTTAAGGTCTTGCCTAATTCATTGTTCATATGAATATACAAACATTTGCATATTTACAACAATTAATATCACCAAAAAAATCTATGAATAGAAAAAAAATACATGAACATATATATACACAGAGAACATATATACATACATATATACATTTTTTTTAAATGCAAAAAACAAAAAATATTAAAAAAGGACATATAAACAGATATGCACACATACTTATACTCACACATATACATATAATCTCGAAAAAAACATCATATATACATATAATCTGAAAAAACAGAGGAGAGTACGGGGGGCGGCGCCGGACTGATAGGGCAGTGGCGGCTGGGCAGCGCGCGGCGCCAGCGCAGGGCAGGGGCGGCGGCGCGGCGGTCGGGCAGGACAGGGGCGGCGCATGGCGGTCGCGCAGGGCAGGGGAGGCGGCACGGCGGCCATGTAGGACAGGGGCGCAGGGGCGCGAGACGGGAGGGGTTGTGCTCATAGGGGGCGGCGGCGCCGGTGAAGGCGAGCAGCCTGACGGCGTCGGTGGCGGCGGCGACGGTGAAGGTGAGCAGCCTGACGGCGTCGGTGGCGGCGGCGACGGCAAGGTGGAGCAAGGGCGTCGGGTGGCGACGGCGACGAGGAGGAGCAGGGGGCATCGGGGGAGAAGTGGGTGATTTGGTCGAAAACTGCTAAGTGCTGCTTATATAGCGAAGCCTTTAGTCCCGGTTGGTGGCACTGATACATCTCCAACGTATCTATAAATTATGAAGTATTCATGCTATTATATTACCCATCTATGGTGTTTTATATGCATTTATATATCATTTTATATAATTTTTGGGACTAACCTATTGACCTAGAGCCCAGTGCCAGTTTCTGTTTTCTCCTTGTTTTTGTGTTTTATGGAAAAGGGATACCAAATGGAGACCAAATGACGTGCCAATTTTTGAGGATTTTTTATGGACCAAAAGAAGACTACGGAGCATCGGAGTTGGGGAGGGCGCGTCCCCCTGTCTCGTGGACGGCCCGGAGACCCCCCCTGACGTGAAACCAACGCCAATAATTCCTATAAATACTGAAACTTTCGGGAATTAACCTAGATCGGAAGTTCCGCCGCTGCAAGCCTCTGTAGCCTCGAGAAATCAATCTAGGCCCTCTCTGGCACCCTGCCGGAGGGGGCCATCATCACCGGAGGCCATGGAGGAGGATCTCGGAGGGGCCATCATCTCCATGAAGGCCAAGTACCAGAGGGGGAAAGCCATGGAGGAGGAAGCACAAGGGGGAGAAACTCTCCTCCTCTCTCTTGGTGGCACCGGAGTGCCATCGGGAGGGGAATCATCGCCGCGGTGAACGTCTTCATCAACATCACCATCATCATCATCACCATCCTCATCTGTTTTACGCGGTCCACTCTCCTGCACCCTGCTGTAATCGCTACTTGAACATGGTGCTTTATGCTACATATTATGATCCAATGATGTGTTGCCATCCTATGATGTTTTGAGTAGATATCTTTTGTCCTTGGGTTGATTGATGATCTAGATTGGTATGAGTTGTATGTTTCACTTTGATGCTGTCCTATGGTGCCCTCCGTGTCACGCAAGCATGAGGGATTCCCACTGTAGGGTGTTGCAATACGTTCATGATTCGCTTATAGTGGGTTGGTGAGTGACGGAAACACGAACCCGAGTAAGAGGGATTGTTGCGTATGGGAATAAAGAGGACTTGATGCTTTAATGATATGGTTGGGTGTTACCTTAATGATATTTAGTATTTGCGGACGCTTGCTAGAGTTCCAATCGTAAGTGCATATGATCCAAGTAGAGAAAGTATGTTAGCTTTTGCCTCTCCCTCATATGAAATTGCAATAGTGACTACCGGTCTTGTTAACAATTGCCTAGGATAATTCCGCACACTGATCCACCATTATTCCACACTCGCTACTTATATTATTTAGTACTACATTCTAACTTTATGATAACAGCACCTAATTTTATATTTTAGCTCTCCGATATCATACAAAGTTACCCTCTTTATACCCACAACACAGTTTTATTTCTTGTTTCTAGTTGGAAGCAAACGTTCGGTGCACGTAGAGTCATATCAGTGGCAGATAGGGCTTCAGAGAATATTGATCTTACCTTTGGCTCCTTGTGGGTTCGACACTCCGTACATACCACTTCCACCTTTGGGAATTGCTATGATGATTCCCTGCACTTGGGGATTATCAAGCTCTTTTCTGGCGCCGTTGCCGGGGAGCAATAGCGTGGGGTTGATATTCTCGTGTGTGCTTGTTTGCTTTCTTTATTTAGTAGATTTTGTTTTTCCTTTTTATTTCTGTTTAGTTGTGGGTGAAACATACAAAAAAAATTAAAAATAATGAAAATACCAAAAAGGAATTGCTTGCCTCTCATGCCTAAAAAAGCTTTTCAAAAAGAGAAGTGATTGGAAAGTTCTGCATTGAAGAAGTGAGGGTCGACCTTGAGCACTTGTGTTCATGCTCACGGAAACAATGTAGAATTTTTTCATGGAAGTTTCTCTGTAAATAATTATCACCTTGTATATAACCATTGTATTAGAAAAATAATGTGCCAAGCTTTGGTTTTAACATGATAAGATTGCTTGTTTACTATGTGCAGAACAAAAACAGAAACTTTGGCTGTAGTGCATGATTTTACATTTTTTACTGGAAAGTCAAATGGGTCTGAAATTTTTTGCACATTACTTCTGTACAAATTTTTAAAATTTTAAAATTTATTTCACTTTTTTTGGAGTTATAGAAGTTTACTAAACATCCAGATTACTACAGACTGTCCTGTTCTTAACAGATTCTGTTTTTCGTGTGTTGTTTGCTTGTTTTGATGTATCTATGGCTAGTATCCGGGGGTATGAACTATAGAGAAGTTGGAATACAGTAGGTTCAACAACAATATAAACAAATAATGAGTTAATTATAGTACCTTAAAGTGGTAGTTTGCTTTATTACACTAACGGATCTCACAAAGTTTTTGTTTAAGTTTTTGTGAATGAAGTGTTTGAAGAACGAGGAGTTACCGATGTGAGAAGAATAAAGAGAGACAAGGTTTCAAGCTTGGGGATTCCCAAGGCACCCCAAGTAAATATTTCAAAGGATACTCAAGCATCTAAGCTTGGGATGCCCCGGTGGCATCCCATCTTTCTTCTTCAACAAATATCGGTATACCTCGGTTTTTGTTTTGTCCACATGACTTGTGTCCTTTGTGTTTGTATTTTCCCTTAAGATTAATGCTAGTATGAGATAGCTATTAATTGATTTATAGAATACTTCATGTGATTCACTTATATCTTTTAAGTATGATCCTATAGAATTGCTCTTTGTGCTTCACTTAAATCGTTTGAAGTATGGCTTTATAGAATGCCTTGTGCGCTTCACTTATATATTTTGAGCTTGTATGTTGCCTAGTCTATATTAATTGTAAAATTCTCCAAGAACTTCACTTATATCTTTTGAAGCATGAATAATACTATAGTTTAAAGTGGGTTTGGAAGAGTGTCAACTTTAGGAATTAGCGATCCCACTATCTTGGAGGGTGTTGAATCTCTATACGATATTTATAAAAGTGGATTTGGAAGAGTGTCAACTTTAATTAGTATTCCACTATTTCGGAAGAGGTTACAATTGAGTATGAGAACAAAGTTGCTATCCATAATGCTACTGAAAATTATTATGAGGGAGGAATATGTGCTTGTAGGATTTGCAATAATGTCAAGTTTCCTCTCTACGTGCTTAAAGTTTTGTAGTTATACTTGTTTTGCCTTCCTATGCTAGTTGATTCTTTTTCCTATAAATTGTGTGCTCACAAAATCCCTAGGCATAGGAAGTGAGTTAGATTTAAATGTTCTAGTCATATTCTTCATGATGCTCTCTTTGTGTTTCAAATCTTTCCTTTTATGCGAGCATCATTGAAATCATCATGCCTAGCTAAAAGGCATTAAAGAAAAGCGCTTGTTGGGAGACAACCAAAATTTATCCTTACTGTTTTTGTGTGTCTACATGATTAAGCTAATGTATTAATCATGTTTTATAGCTTTTGTTTGAATAAAGTGCCAAGTAAGTCCTTTGGGAAGACTTGGGTGAAAGTTAATGTGATCTTGCTGTAAAAAACAGAAACTTTGCGCTCACG
Organism: Triticum aestivum; assembly: GCF_018294505.1. NCBI lineage: Eukaryota > Viridiplantae > Streptophyta > Magnoliopsida > Poales > Poaceae > Triticum > Triticum aestivum. The sequence continues at coordinate 785,777,178 of NC_057801.1, forward strand.
AGATTAGCTGTCATTTTTTACAGAAGAGGGATTTGAGTTGATTCTTTTTGCATAAGATTAATAGACAAATTCCTCACGTCCACCAGTTAATTTCATAATTTTTGGAGTATCAGAATTAAGGTTATTTTTCAGATCATTACAGACTATTCTGTTTCTGACAGATTCTGTTTTCATTGCATAGTTTGCTTGTTTTCTAGTTTCTATGGCTTATATTTCTCAATATAAATTGTGGAGATGATATGGTACAGTAGGAATTATGTGAAAACAATTATGAACCTTGTCTTTTACAGTACCAAAGTGCATGGTTTACTCTTTATCATACTAACCTATCTCACGAAGTTCCATTAAGTTTTGTGTGATTGAAGTTTTCAAGTTTTGGGTGAGATATCGATATGAGGAGAATAAGGAGTGGAAATACCCTAAGCCTGGGGATGCCCAAGGCACCCCAAGGTAATATTCAAGGAATACTCAATCGCCTAAGCTTGGGGATGCTCCGGAAGGCATCCCCTCTTTCGTCCTCAAAACTATCGGTACATCTTACTCGGAGCTATATTTTTATTCGTCACATGATATGTGTTTTGCTTGGAGCGTATTTTCAATTTTACTTGTTGTTTGAATAAAATCATTGGATCTGAATTATTTAATACAAAAAGGGGGGAACCCTCCCATGGCTAGTTTACTATTTGACTACTCAGTGTCCTTCACTCATATCTTTTGGAGTAGTTTGTCATTTACTCTTGCGCTCCATGTATATCCTATGAGTAAATGGGGGAATGAATTGAAAGTCATAAATCTGAATTTTTATATGTTTCATTTGCTTATAACATGGTTAGTGATGACTTCACACATAGAAAGTATGAGGCATAAAACTTGTTGAGAGTTGGCAAACATAGTTTTGGTCATCGTTGCAATTAATAGGAAGTAATAAAGAAAGAGAGGTTCACATAAAAATATATTATCTTGGACATCTTTTATGATTGTGAAGCACTCATTAAGTATGACATGCTAAAAGAGTTGACATTGGACAAGGAAGACAACGTAATGGTTTATGTTTTCCGACATCTCAGTTAAAGTATATTGTCATTGACCTTCCAAACATGTTGAGCTTAACTTTCTCCCTCATGCTAGCCAAAATTCCTAGCACCAAGTAGAGATACTTCTTGTGCTTCCAAATAACCTTAAACCCAGTTTTGCCATGAGAGTCCACCATATCTACCTATGGATTGAGTAAGATCCTTTCAAGTAAGTTGTCATCGGTGCAAGCAATAAAAATTGCTCTCTAAATATGCATGACTTATTAGTGCGGAGAAAATAAGCTTTGTACGAACTTGTTATGGAAGCAATAAAAGCGATGGACTGCATAATAAAGGTCCATATACAAGGGGCAATATAAAGTGACGTTCTTTCGCATTAAGATTTTGTGTATCCATCCCTAAAAGCGCATGGCAACCTCTGCTTCCCTCTGCGAAGGGCCTATCTTTTACTTTATGCTTTTACTTTATGCTTGAGTCAAGGTGATCCTTACCTTTCCCTTTTTCATTTTATCCTTTGGCGAGCTCCTCGTGTTTGAAAGATCATGATATATATATATCCAATTGGATGTAAGTTAGCATGGGCTATTATTGTTGACATCACCTAAAGGTGAATATGTTGGGAGGCAACACAATAAGCCCCTATCTTTCTCAGTGTCCGGCTGAAACTCCATAACCACAAGTATTGCGTGAGTGTTAGCAATTGTAGGAGACTATATGATAGTTGAGTATGTGGACTTGATGAAAAGCTCTATTCTTGACTCTTTCTGATGTTACGACAAATTGCAATTGCTTCAATGACTGAGATTATAGTTTGTTAGTTCTCAATGAAGTTTCTGAACCATGCTTGACATTGTGAATAGATTGTTACTTGATCATGAAAAGTTTTATGAGATAAGCTACTATTATGACACATATTGATGCTAGAAAAGGTGATTGAAATTATCATTGATCAAACTTGTGCACCTACTAGCATTCACACTTCATAAATTATTTCTTTTGTCATTTACCTACTCGAGGACGAGCAGGAATTAAGCTTGGGGATGCTGATACGTCTCCAACGTATCTATAATTTATGAAGTATTCATGCTATTATATTACCCATCTATGGTGTTGTATATGCATTTATATATCATTTTATATGGTTTTTGGGACTAACCTATTGACCTAGAGCCCAGTGCCAGTTTCTGTTTTCTCCTTGTTTTTGTGTTTTACAGAAAAGGGATACCAAACGGAGTCCAAATGACGTGCCAATTTTTGAGGATTTTTTGTGGACCAAAAGAAGACCACGGAGCATCGGAGTTGGGCCAGAAGAGCTCCGGGCTGCCCACGAGATAAGAGGGCGCGGCCCTAGGGGGGGGATGCCCCCCTGTCTCGTGGACGGCCCGGAGACCCCCCCTAACGTGAAACCAATGCCTATAATTCCTATAAATACTGAAACTTTCGGGAATTAACCTAGATCGGAAGTTCCGCCGCTGCAAGCCTCTGTAGCCTCGAGAAATCAATCTAGGCCCTCTCTGGCACCCTGCCGGAGGGGGCCATCATCACCGGAGGCCAGGGAGGAGGATCTCGGAGGGGCCATCATCTCCATGAAGGCCAAGGACCAGAGGGGGAAAGCCATGGAGGAGGAAGCACAAGGGGGAGAAACTCTCCTCCTCTCTCTTGGTGGCACCGGGGTGCCATCGGAAGGGGAATCATTGCCGTGGTGATCGTCTTCATCAACATCACCATCATCATCATCACCATCCTCATCTCTTTTACGCAGTCCACTCTCCCGCACCCCGCTGTAATCCCTACTTGAACATGGTGCTTTATGCTAGATATTATGATCCAATGATGTGTTGCCATCCTATTATGTTTAGAGTAGATATCTTTTGTCCTTGGGTTGATTGATGATCTAGATTTGTATGAGTTGTATGTTTCACTTTGATGTTGTCCTATGGTGCCCTCCGTGTCGCGCAAGCGTGAGGGATTCCCACTATAGGGTGTTGCAATACATTCATGATTCGCTTATTGTGGTTTGGTGAGTGACGGAAACATGAACCCGAGTAAGAGGGGTTGTTGCGTATGGGAATAAAGAGGACTTGATGCTTTAATGCTATGGTTGGGTTTTACCTTAATGATCTTTAATATTTGCGGACGCTTGCTAGAGTTCCAATCATAAGTGCATATGATCCAAGTAGAGAAAGTATGTTAGCTTTTGCCTCTCCCTCATATGAAATTGCAATAGTGACTACCGGTCTTGTTAACAATTGCCTAGGACAATTCCGCACACCGATCCACCATTATTCTACACTCGCTACTTATATTATTTAGTATTACATTCTAACTTTATGATAACAACACCTACTTTTATATTTTAGCTCTCCGATATCATACAAAGTTACCCTCATTATACCCACAACACAGTTTTATTTCTTGTTTCTAGTTGGAAGCAAACGTTCGGTGCACGTAGAGTCGTATCAGTGGCAGATAGGGCTTGAGAGAATATTGATCTTACCTTTGGCTCCTTGTGGGTTCGACACTCCGTACTTATCACTTCTACCTTTGGGAATTGCTACGATGATTCCCTGCACTTGGGGATTATCAGGCACCAACCGGGACTAATGCACCCTTTAGTCCCGGTTGGTGCCACCAACCGGGACTAATGCACCCTTTAGTCCCGGTTGGTGCCACCAACCGGGACCAAAGGCCGCCGCTTCCCGCCCTTTGGGCTGACTAAAGGGGGGGCATTGGTTCCTGTTGGTGCCATGAACCGGTACCAAAGGGTGGCATTGGTCCCGGTTCGTGCCACCAACCGGGATCAATGGCCTTGCACAGCGGCGTGGTGGTGGGAGTTTAGTCCCACCTCGCTAGTTGGCAGCGCCCGGCACCTGTTTATAAGCCCCGTTGCCTCTTCCCTCTCGAACTCCTCTAAACTGCAGGCCTATGGGCCTAATCTGACACTGTATTGCCGATGGACCTGCTGGGCCTTCTACGGGCCTGAATCCTGGCCCATGGTAGGGTTTCTAGTCGTATTCAAGCCGTGGGGGCTCTGTAGGAGGCACTTTTTTGTTTTTTGTTTTCTTTACTTATTTTTGCTATTTTTATTTTTTTTCCAGTTTTTTTGTTTTGTTTTCTGCATTATTTATTTTCTTTTGTTTTTTGCTTTATTTTTTAATTCTTTTTGCTTTTAGTTTTAGGATAATTATAAACTTTCTGTTAGTGCCATTAGTTATCAATGGCACTAACAGAAAGTTTATAATTATCCTAAAACTAAAAGCAAAAAGAATTAAAAAATAAAGCAACTTTTTGTTTTTTTGTTCTATCTTGCTTTATTTATTTTATTTTGTTTCTACTTACTACAAAATAGTTATTGTTGCTATTTTTATTTTTTTTCCAGTTTTTTTGTTTTGTGTTCTGCATTATTTATTTTCTTTTATTTTTTTGCATTATTTTTTAATTCTTTTTTGCTTTTAGTTTTAGAAAAATTATAAACTTTCTGTTAGTGCCATTAGTTTTCAAATTTGAAAACACTTTTTTTGTTTTTTTGTTTTCTTTGTTGCTTTATTTTTTTTATTTTGTTTCTACTTACAACAAATACTTATTGTTGCTATTTTTATTTTGTTTCCAGTTTCTTTGTTTTGTTTTCTGCATTATTTATTTTCTTTTGTTTTTTTCTTTATTTTTAATTCCTTTTGCTTTTAGGTCAGCAAAATTATAAACTTTCTGTTAGTCTACGTGGCTGCCCTCTTGAGAGTGTTCTTGGTGAGAACATAGTTGACAAGGAGCGAACCGGGATTAATGGTATTACGAGGGCCGAACCATAAGACATTAAAGCATTTCAAATGAACTCTGAAAAACTTGAAAGTTGGCATGGTTTCATAATTTCACCCACATAGCATGTGCATGTACAAAATGGACAATGGTATCATACTCGTCTGTTTCAAAGTTGGCATGGTATCATCATAATAGTTGTGGGAGAAAGTCTTCACTTTTTCTTCGCTTGTGTAATTTGCTTATTGCGCCGTAACCATGCCTAATCTTCATTGTTTATCAGGATGCTGGGGTCAGCCTTGACTTTGAAGGGAGGAATTTCATGAAACTTTTCATAATCTTCAGACATGTCTATCTTGCCCTCCACTCCCATGATATCCCTTTTTCCTGAAAGAACTATGTGGCGCTTTGACTCATCGTATGATGTATTTGCTTCCTTATCTTTTCTTTTTCTCGGTCTGGTAGACATGTCCTTCACATAGATAACCTGTGCCACATCATTGGCTAGGACGAACGGTTCGTTAGTGTACCCAAGATTTTTCAGATCCACTGTTGTCATTCCGTATTGTGGGTCTACCTGTATCCCGCCTCCTGACAGATTGACCCATTTGCACTTAAACAAAGGGACCTTAAAATCATGTCTGTAGTCAAGTTCCCACATGTCCACTATGTAACCCTAATATGTGTCCTTTCCCCTCTCGGTTGTTGCATCAAAGCGGACACCACTGTTTTGGTTGGTGCTCTTTTGATCTTGGTCAATTGTGTAAAATGTATTCCCATTTATCTCATATCCTTTGAAAATCAATACAGTCAAAGATGGTCCCCTGGACAACAAGTACAGCTCATCACAAAGAGTGTTGTCACCTCAGAGACGTGTTTCCAACCAACTGCTGAAAGTCCTGATGTGTTCACATGTAATCCAGTCGTCGCACTGCTCCGGGTGTTTGGAGCACAGACTGTTCTTGTGTTCATCGACATACGGGGTCACCAAGGTAGAGTTCTGTAGAACTATGTAGTGTACTTGACACCAAGAATATCCATCCCTGCATATTATTGAGTCCCTTCCAAGCGTGCCTTTTCCAGTCAGTCTCCCCTCATACCGCGATTTAGGGAGACCTATCTTCTTAAGGCCAGGAATGAAGTCAACACAAAACCCGATGACATCCTCTGTTTGATGGCCCATGGAGATGCTTCCTTCTGGCCTAGCGCGGTTACAGACATATTTCTTTAGGACTCCCATGAACCTCTCAAAGGGGAACATATTGTGTAGAAATACGGGCCCCAGAATGAGAATCTCGTCGACTAGATGAACTAGGACGTGCGTCATGATATTGAAGAAGGATGGTGGGAACACCAGCTTGAAACTGACAAGACATTGCGCCACATCACTCCTTAGCCTTGGTATGATTTCTGGATCGATCACCTTCTGAGAGATTACATTGAGGAATGCACATAGCTTCACAATGGCTAATCGGACGTTTTCCGGTAGAAGCCCCCTCAATGCAACCGAAAGCAGTTGCGTCATAATCACGTGGCAGTCATGACACTTTAGGTTCTGGAACTTTTTCTCTGCCATATTTATTATTCCCTTTATATTCGACGAGAAGCCAGTCGGGACCTTCATACTGAGCAGGCATTCAAAGAAGATATTTTTCGCTTCTTCCATAAGAGCGTAGCTGGCAGGACCTTCATACTGCTTCGGAGGCATGCCGTCTTTTTCGTGCAAACGTTGCAGGTCCTCCTGTGCCTCAGGTGTATCTTTTGTCTTTCCTTACGCGCCCAAGAAGCCTAGCAGGTTCACGCAAAGGTTCTTCGTCACGTGCATCACGTCGATTGAAGAGCGGACCTCTAGGTCTTTTCAGTAGGATAGGTCCCAAAATATAGATTTCTTCTTCCACATGGGTGCATGTCCCTCAGCGTCATTCGGAACAGCTAGTGCGTCGGGACCCTTTCCAAAGATTACGTGTAAATCATTGACCATAGCAAGCACGTGATCACCGGTACACATGGCGGGCTTCTTCCAGTGATCTGCCTCGCCGTTGAAATGCTTGCCTTTCTTTCGACATTGATGGTTGGTCAGAAGAAATCGACGATGGCCCAGGTACACATTCTTCCTGCAGCTTCCCAGGTATATACTATCTCTGTCAAGTAAACAGTGCGTGCATGCGTGGTATCCCATGTTTGTCTGTCCTGAAAGGTTACCGAGAGCGGGCCAATCGTTGATGGTCACGAACAGCAACGCCTTTAGGTCAAATTCCTCCTATTTGTGCTCATCCCATGTACGTACACCGTTTCCATTCCACAGTTGTAAAAGTTCTTCAACTAATTTCCTTAGGTACACATCAATGTCGTTGCCGGGTTGCTTATGGCCTTGGATGAGAACTGGCATCATAATGAAGTTCCGCTTCATGCACATCCAAGGAGGAAGGTTATACATACATAGAGTCACGGGCCAGGTGTTGTGATTGCTGCTCTGCTCCCCGAAAGGATTATTGCCATCCGCGCTTAAAGCAAACCATACGTTCCTTGGGTCACTTGCAAACTCATCCCAGTACTTTCTCTCGATTTTTCTCCACTGCGACCCGTCAGCGGGTGCTCTCAACTTCCCGTCTTTCTTACGGTCCTCACTGTGCTATCGCATCAACTTGGCATGCTCTCCGTTTCTGAACAGACGTTTCAACCGTGGTATTATAGGAGCATACCACATCACCTTCGCAGGAACCCTCTTCCTGGGGGGGCTCGCCGTCAACATCACCAGGGTCATCTCGTATGATCTTATACCGTAATGCGTTCAGATCCTTGTACGCACCGCGATAGAGGATGCAGTCATTAGGGCGTGCATGTATCTTCTGCACCTCCAATCCTAGAGGGCATACGACCTTCTTTGCTGCGTATGTACAGTCGGGCAATTCGTTATCCTTTGGAAGCTTCTTCTTCAATATTTTCAGTAGCTTCTCAAATCCTTTGTCAGGCACAGCATTCTCTGCCTTCCACTGCAGCAATTCCAGTACAGTACCGAGCTTTGTGTTGCCATCTTCGCAATTGGGGTACAACCCTTTTTTGTGATCCTCTAACATGCGATCGAACTTCAGCTTCTCCTTTTGACTTTTGCATTGTGTCCTTGCATCGACAATGACCCGGCGGAGATCATCATCATCGGGCACATTGCCTGGTTCCTCTTGATCTTCACCAGCTTCGCCCGTTGCGGCATCATCGTGCACATCGTCTGGTTCCTCTTGATCTTCAGTAGCATCACCGTATTCAGGGGGCACATAGTTGTCATCGTACTCTTCTTCTTCGACGTCTTCCATCATAACCCCTATTTCTCCGTGCCTCATCCAAACATTATAGTGTGGCATGAAACCCTTGTAAAGCAGGTGGGTGTGAAGGATTTTCCGGTCAGAACAAGACTTCGTATTCCCACATATAGGGCATGGACAACACATAAAACCATTCTGCTTGTTTGCCTCAGCCACTTCGAGAAAATCATGCACGCCCTTAATGTACTCGGAGGTGCATCTGTCACCGTACATCCATTGCCGGTTCATTTGCATGCATTATATATAATTAAGTGTGTCAAAAATCATTACAGAACATCATGAATAGATAATTAAGTGACCAAATTAATAGAAGGTCATCATCACATTAAAACCAAAGTACATACATAGTTCTCATCTAACAACATAAAGCTCTGCAGAGCATCTAAATTAATTAAACCATACATTGAAACTATGTAAAACATTTCAACGTGAAAACAAATGCGATCATAATCGCAACCAAGGTAACAACTGATCCAACGGCATAATGATACCAAGCCTCGGTATGAATGGCATATTTTCTAATCTTTCTAATCTTCAAGCGCATTGCATCCATCTTCATCTTGTGATCATCGACGACATCCGCAACATGCAACTCCAATATCATCTTCTCCTCCTCAATTTTTCTTATTTTTTCCTTCAAGAAATTGTTTTCTTCTTCAACTAAATTTAACCTCTCGACAATAGGGTCGGTTGGAATTTCTGGTTCAACAACCTCCTAGATAAATAAAATCTATGTCACGTTGGTCGGCATAATTGTCATAAACAATAAATGAACAAATAGTTATGAAAAGAGAATATATACCACATCCAAATCATAGACAGGACGAGGGCTGACGAGGGCGGATACCAAAACCATCGCACTATATAAGATGCAACAATAAAAGTAAGAAAATAATACAAGTATCTATCTAAACATACAAGTAAGAATATTTTTCCTTTCAGAAAGAAGATAAGAACAAGAGGCTCACCACGGTGGTGCCGGCGATGAGTTCGGCGCGGGTGATCAACGACGGTGAAGACGGGGACGGGGCATGACGGACCGCTAAACCTAGACAAATATTGAGGAAAATGGAGCTTGGAAGTCGAGCTTGGGGAGGAGAAAGCTTAAGTAGTGTGGCTCGGGCATTCCATCGAACACCTTGTGTGCATAGGAGGTGAGCTAGAGCACCACCAAGCCCTCTCCCCCTCGGCAGCCAGAAAAATAGAGCAGTGTGCTCTGCTCTTACGCGAGGGGGTATATATAGGCACCTCATTGGTCCCGGTTGGTGGCATGAACCGGGACTAAAGGGAAGCCTTTGGTCCCGGTTCAAGCCACCAACCGGGACCAATGGTGGTGGGCCAGGAGCGAGGCCCATTGGTCCCGGTTCGTTCCACCAACCGGGACCAAAAGGTCCAGACGAACCGGGACCAATGGCCCACGTGGCCCGGCCGGCCCCCGGGGCTCACAAACCGGGTCCAATGCCCCCATGGGTCCCGGTTCTGGACTAAAACGGGACTAATGGGCTGACCCGGCCTGGATGTTTGCCCCCTTTTCTACTATTGATATACTCAAAATGTCTGGGTATTGCAATCACTTGATTCAACTGGGAGTTAATCTTCTTGATGATAGTGTCATTGACAGAATTCTTCAATCACTGCCACCAAGCTACAAGAGTTTTGTGATGAACTATAATATGCAAGGGATGAACAAGAATATTCCCGAGCTCTTTGCAATGCTAAAAGCTGCGGAAGTAGAAAGCAAGAAGGAGCATCATGTGTTAATGGTCAAGAAGACCACCAGTTTCAAGTAAAAGGGTAAAGGGAAGAAGCAGGGGAACTTCAAGAAGAACGGCAAGCAACTTGCCGCTCAAGAGAAGAAACCTAAGTCTGGACCTAAGCCTGAGACTGAGTGCTTCTACTGCAAAGGGACTGGTCACTAGAAGCGGAACTGCCCCAAGTATGTGGAGGATAAGAAGGATGGCAAGGTGAACAAAGGTATATGTGATATACATGTTATTGATGTGTACCTTACTAATGCTCGCAGTAGCACCTAGGTATTTGATACTGGTTTTGTTGCTAATATCTGCAACTCGAAACAGGGACTACGGATTAAGCGAAGATTGGCTAAGGACGAGGTGGCGATGCACGTGGAAAATGGTTCCAAAGTCGATGTGATCGCGGTCAGCATTCTACCTCTACATCTACCTTCGGGGTTAGTTTTAGACCTGAATAATTGTTATTTGGTGCCAGCGTTGAGCATGAACATTATATCTTGATCTTGTTTGATGCGAGACGGTTATTCATTTAAATCAGAGAATAATGGTTGTTCTATTTATATGAGTAATATCTTTTATGGTCATGCACCCTTAAAGAGTGGTCTATTTTTGTTAAATCTCGATAGTAGTGATACACATATTCATAATGTTGAAGCCAAAAAATGCAGAGTTGATAATGATAGTGCAACTTATTTGTGGCACTATCGTTTGGGTCATATTGGTGTAAAGCGCATGAAGAAACTCCATACTGATGGACTTTTGGAATCACTTGATTATGAATCACTTGGTACTTGCGAACCATGCCTCATGGGCAAGATGACTAAAACGCCGTTCTCTGGAACTATGGAGCAAGCAAAAGATTTATTGGAAATCATACATACTGATGTATGTGGTCCAATGAATATTGAGGCTCGCGGCGGGTATCGTTATTTTAACACCTTCACAGATGAGTTGAGAAGATATGGGTATATCAACTTGATGAAACATAAGTCTGTAACAATTGAAAGGTTTAAAGAATTTCAGAGTGAAGTGGAAAATCATCGTAACAAGAAAATAAAGTTTCTACGATCTGATCGTGGAGGAGAATATTTGAGTTACGAGTTTGGTCTACATTTGAAACAATGCAGAATAGTTTCGCAACTCACACCACCCATACAACCACAACGTAATGGTGTGTCCGAATGTCATAATCGTACTTTACTAGATATGGTGCGATCAATGTTATCTCTTACTGATTTACCGCTATCAGTTTGGGGTTATGCTTTAGAGACGGCTGCACTCACGTTAAATAGGGCACCATCAAAATCCGCTGAAACGACGCCTTATGAACTGTGGTTTGGCAAGAAACCAAAGTTGTCATTTTTTAAAGTTTAGGGCTGCGATGCTTATGTGAAAAAACTTCAACCTGATAAGCTCGAACCCAAGTCAGAGAAAAGTGTCTTCATAAGATACCCAAAGGAGACTATTGGGTACACCTTCTATCACAGATCTGAAGGCAAGACTTTTGTTGCTAAATTTGGATCCTTTCTAGAGAAGGAGTTTCTCTCGAAAGAAGTGAGTGGGAGGAAAGTAGAACTTGATGAGGTAATTGTACCTTCTCCCTTATTGGAAAGTAGTTCATCACAGAAACCGGTTCCTGTGAGGCCTACACCAATTAGTGAGGAAGCTAATGATATTGATCATGAAACTTTAGATCAAGTTACTACCCAACCTCATAGGTCAATCAGAGTAAGATCCGCACCAGAGTGGTATGGTAATCCTATTCTGGAGGTCATGTTACTTGACCATGGCGAACCTATGAACTATGAGGAAGTGATGATGAGCCCAGATTCCGCAAAATGGCTTGAGGCCATGAAATCTGAGATGGGATCCATGTATGAGAACAAACTATGGACTTTGATTGACTTGCCCGATGACGGCAAGGCATCGAAAACAAATGGATCTTCAATAAGAAGACTGACGCTGCTGGTAATGTTACTGTCTACAAAGCTCGACTTGTTGCGAAAGGTTTTCGACAAGTTCAAGGGGTTAACTACGATGAGACTTTCTCACCCGTAGCGATGCTTAAGTCTGTCCGAATCATGTTAGCAATTGCCGCATTTTATGATTATGAAATTTGGCAAATGGATGTCAAAACTGCATTCCTGAATGGATTTCTGTCAGACGAGTTGTATATGATGCAACCAGAAGGTTTTGTCGATCCGAAAGGTGCTAACAAAGTGTGCAAGCTCCAACGATCCATTTATGTACTGGTGCAAGCCTCTCGGAGTTGGAATAAACGTTTTGATAGTGTGATCAAAGCATATGGTTTTATACAGACTTTTGGAGAAGCCTGTATTTACAAGAAAGTGAGTGGGAGCTCTGTAGCATTTCTGATATTATATGTAGACGACATATTGTTGATTGGAAATGATATAGAATTTCTGGATAGCATAAAAGGATACTTGAATAAAAGTTTTTTGAGGAAAGACCTCGGTGAAGCTACTTATATATTGGGCATCAAGATCTATAGAGATAGATCAAGACACTTAATTGGACTTTCACAAAGCACATACCTTGATAAAGTTTTGAAAAATTTCAAAATGGATGAAGCAAAGAAAGGGTTCTTGCCTGTATTACAAGGTGTGAAGTTGAGTCAGACTCAATGCCCGACCACTGCAGAAGATAGAGAGAAAATGAAAGATGTTCCCTATGCTTCAGCCATAGGCTCTATCATGTATGCAATGCTATGTACCAGACCTGATGTGTGCCTTGCTATTAGCTTAGCAGGGAGGTACCAAAGTAATCCAGGAGTGGATCACTGGACAGCGGTCAAGAATATCTTGAAATACCTGAAAAGGACTAAGAATATGTTTCTCGTTTATGGAGGTGACAAAGAGCTAGTCGTAAATGGTTACGTCGATGCAAGCTTTGACACTGATCCGGACGATTCTAAATCGCAAACCGGATACGTGTTTATATTGACCGGTGGAGCTGTCAGTTGGTGTAGTTCTAAACAAAGCATCGTGGCGGGATCTACGTGTGAAGCGGAGTACATAGCTGCTTCGGAAGCAGCAAATGAAGGAGTCTGGATGAAGGAGTTCATATCCGATCTAGGTGTCATACCTAGTGCATCGGGTCCAATGAAAATCTTTGGTGACAATACTGGTGCAATTGCCTTGGCAAAGGAATCCAGATTTCACAAGAGAACCAAGCACATCAAGAGACGCTTCAATTCCATCCGGGACCAAGTCCAGGTGGGAGACATAGAGATTTGCAAGATACATACGGATCTGAATGTTGTAGACCCGTTGACTAAGCCTCTTCCACGAGCAAAACATGATCAGCACCAAGACTCCATGGGTGTTAGAATCATTACTGTGTAATCTAGATTATTGACTCTAGTGCAAGTGGGAGACTGAAGTAAATATGCCCTAGAGGCAATAATAAAGTTATTATTTATTTCCTCATATCAAGATAAATGTTTATTATTCAGGCTAGAATTGCATTAACCGGAAACATAATACATGTGTGAATACATAGACAAACATAGTGTCACTAGTATGCCTCTACTTGACTAGATCGTTGATCAAAGATTGTTGAGTTTCCTAGCCATAGACATGAGTTTTCATTTGATTAACGAGATCACATCATTAGGAGAATGATGTGATTGACTTGACCCATTCCGTTAGCTTAGCACTTGATCGCTTTCTTCATGACTTATACATGTTCCTATGACTATGAGATTATGCAACTCCCATTTACCGGAGGAACACTTTGTGTGCTACCAAATGTCACCACGTAACTGGGTGATTATAAAGGACCTCTATAGGTGTCTCCAAAGGTACTTGTTGAGTTGGTGTATTTCGAGATTTGGATTTGTCACTCCGATTGTCTGAGAGGTATCTCTGGGCCCTCTCGGTAATGCACATCACTATAAGCCTTGCAAGCAATGTAGCTAATGAGTTAGTTGCAGTATGATGCATTATGTAACGAGTAAAGAGACTTGCCGGTAACAAGATTGAACTAGGTATTGAGATACCGACGATCGAATCTCGGGCAAGTAACATACCGATGACAAAGGGAACAACGTATATTGTTGTACGGTTTGACCGATAAAGATCTTCATAGAATATGTAGGAGCCAATATGAGCATCCAGGTGCCACCAATATGAGTTCCAATATGTCTACATAGTTCTCGAACCCGTATGGTCCGCACTTTTAAAGTTCAGTGACGATCGGTATTATGAGTTTTTGTGTTTTGATGCACCGAAGGTAGTTTGGAGTCCCGGATGTGATCATGGACATGACGAGGAGTCTCAAAATAGTCGAGACTTTAAGATAGATATATTGCAAGGTTATATTCAGACACCGGATGAGTTCCGGGGTTTATCGGATAAATACCGGAGAACCGGGAGGTTACCGGAACCTCCCGGGGGGTTATTTTGCCTCATGGGCCCATGTGGAGGATGAGGAGAGGCGGCCAGCTAAGGGCGCGCAGCCCACCCTAGCCCAACCGAATTGGACTAGGGGGGCGGCTGTCGGTGTCAAAACTGGTGGATCTCGGGTAGGGGGTCCCGAACTGTGCGTCTCAGGCTAATGGTAACAGGAGGCAGGGTACACGATGTTTTACCCAGGTTCGGGCCCTCCCGATGGAGGTAATACCCTACTTCCTGCTTGATTGATCTTGATGATATGAGTATTACAAGAGTTGATCTACCACGAGATCGTAGAGGTTAAACCCTAGGAGCTAGCCTATGATTCTGATTGTTCTCGTCCTACGGACTAAACCCTCTGGGTTATATAGATACCGGAGGAGGCTAGGGCTACATAGAGTCGGTTACAAATAAGGAGATCTAACATCCGAATCGCCAAGCTTGCCTTCCACGCAAAGGAGAGTCCCATCCGGACACGGAACAAAGTCTTGAATCTTGCATATTCGTAGTCCAAAAGTCCGGCCAAAGTATATAGTCCGGCTGTCCGGATACCCCCTTATCCAGGACTCCCTCAGTAGCCCCTGAACCAGGCTTCAATGACTACAAGTCCAGCGTGTAGATTGTCTTCCGCATTGCAAGGCGAGTTCCATCTCCGAATACTCCAAAGTAAATCTCGAACACTTAAATAATGTTCGGCTCTGCAAGACGAATTTCACATACCACCGTAGAGAGAACAATATTCCACAAATATAATCTGCTGACAACTTTAGATAACATGACATCACACCATGGCCGAGTCATTATTCGAACCGTTTTCCCACAGCCAGCCACCGCACATATTGCGAGGCGGTTTCCTTGGCACGTCTTGTTGAAGCAGAGATTGTGTCCCCTTATCCCGGGATCCTCATTACTATGGGTACGGGCAACCCAACCGTGCCATTAACGTGGCGCTTGGAAAATAAGCGATTTTATCAGGCAAGCGGGGAGGCGCACAGTGTTCGCCACCTCTATAAAGGGATAAGGATCTCTCATTTTTACCCACGCCTTCTTCCTCCTTTTCTCATCCATTCTCGCACTCTCGAGCCCCAGCGCCCAAGTTCTCACCTTCTCCTTAGGACCATTCGCAGCATGTCCAGGGCGGGAGGCAAGTGGATGGTCTCTGTCGGTGTCAAAACTGGCGGATGTCGGGTAGGGGGTCCAAAGGACCTCTATAAAGGACCACGTAACTGGGTGATTATAAAGGACCTCTATAGGTGTCTCCAAAGGTACTTGTTGAGTTGGTGTATTTCGAGATTTGGATTTGTCACTCCGATTGTCTGAGAGGTATCTCTGGGCCCTCTCGGTAATGCACATCACTATAAGCCTTGCAAGCAATGTAGCTAATGAGTTAGTTGCAGTATGATGCATTATGTAACGAGTAAAGAGACTTGCCGGTAACAAGATTGAACTAGGTATTGAGATACCGACGATCGAATCTCGGGCAAGTAACATACCGATGACAAAGGGAACAACGTATATTGTTGTACGGTTTGACCGATAAAGATCTTCATAGAATATGTAGGAGCCAATATGAGCATCCAGGTGCCGCCAATATGAGTTCCAATATGTCTACATAGTTCTCGAACCCGTATGGTCCGCACTTTTAAAGTTCAGTGACGATCGGTATTATGAGTTTTTGTGTTTTGATGCACCGAAGGTAGTTCGGAGTCCCGGATGTGATCATGGACATGACGAGGAGTCTCAAAATAGTCGAGACTTTAAGATAGATATATTGCAAGGTTATATTCAGACACCGGATGAGTTCCGGGGTTTATCGGATAAATACCGGAGAACCGGGAGGTTACCGGAACCTCCCGGGGGGTTATTTTGCCTCATGGGCCCATGTGGAGGATGAGGAGAGGCGGCCAGCTAAGGGCGCGCAGCCCACCCTAGCCCAACCGAATTGGACTAGGGGGGCGGCTGTCGGTGTCAAAACTGGTGGATCTCGGGTAGGGGGTCCCGAACTGTGCGTCTCAGGCTAATGGTAACAGGAGGCAGGGTACACGATGTTTTACCCAGGTTCGGGCCCTCCCGATGGAGGTAATACCCTACTTCCTGCTTGATTGATCTTGATGATATGAGTATTACAAGAGTTGATCTACCACGAGATCGTAGAGGTTAAACCCTAGGAGCTAGCCTATGATTCTGATTGTTCTCGTCCTACGGACTAAACCCTCTGGGTTATATAGATACCGGAGGAGGCTAGGGCTACATAGAGTCGGTTACAAATAAGGAGATCTAACATCCGAATCGCCAAGCTTGCCTTCCACGCAAAGGAGAGTCCCATCCGGACACGGAACAAAGTCTTGAATCTTGCATATTCGTAGTCCAAAAGTCCGGCCAAAGTATATAGTCCGGCTGTCCGGATACCCCCTTATCCAGGACTCCCTCAGTAGCCCCTGAACCAGGCTTCAATGACTACAAGTCCAGCGTGTAGATTGTCTTCCGCATTGCAAGGCGAGTTCCATCTCCGAATACTCCAAAGTAAATCTCGAACACTTAAATAATGTTCGGCTCTGCAAGACGAATTTCACATACCACCGTAGAGAGAACAATATTCCACAAATATAATCTGCTGACAACTTTAGATAACATGACATCACACCATGGCCGAGTCATTATTCGAACCGTTTTCCCACAGCCAGCCACCGCACATATTGCGAGGCGGTTTCCTTGGCACGTCTTGTTGAAGCAGAGATTGTGTCCCCTTATCCCGGGATCCTCATTACTATGGGTACGGGCAACCCAACCGTGCCATTAACGTGGCGCTTGGAAAATAAGCGATTTTATCAGGCAAGCGGGGAGGCGCACAGTGTTCGCCACCTCTATAAAGGGATAAGGATCTCTCATTTTTACCCACGCCTTCTTCCTCCTTTTCTCATCCATTCTCGCACTCTCGAGCCCCAGCGCCCAAGTTCTCACCTTCTCCTTAGGACCATTCGCAGCATGTCCAGGGCGGGAGGCAAGTGGATGGCCTCTGTCGGTGTCAAAACTGGCGGATGTCGGGTAGGGGGTCCCGAACTGTGCGTCTAGGCGGATGGTAACAGGAGACAAGGGACACGATGTTTTACCCAGGTTCGGGCCCTCTTGATGGAGGTAAAACCCTAAGTCCTGCTTGATTGATATTGATGATGTGGGTATTACAAGAGTAGATCTACCACAAGATCAAGGAGGCTAAACCCTAGAAGCTAGCCTATGGTATGATTGTTGTTATGTCCTACGGACTAAAACCATCCGGTTTATATAGACACTGGAGAGGGCTAGGGTTACACAAAGTCGGTTACAATGGTAGGAGATCTACATATCTGTATCACCAAGTTGCCTTCCACGCCAAGGAAAGTACCATCCGGACACGGGGACGAAGTCTTCAATCTTGTATCTTCATAGTCTTGGAGTACGGCGATGATGATAGTTCGGCTATCCGAACACCCCCTAGTCCAGGACTCTCTCAGTAGCCCCTGAACCAGGCTTCAATGACGACGAGTCCGGCACGCATATTGTCTTCGGCATTGCAAGGCGGGTTCCTCCTCCGAATAATTTATAGAAGATTGTGAACACCAGGATAGTGTCCGGCTCTGCAAAATAAATTCCACCTTCCACTATAGAGAGAATAATATTTACACAAGTTCAATCTGCTGACGTATTCCGTGGCGTGACGTCACGCCTCAACCAAGTCTTTACTTGAATCGTTTTTATTATACCACCTCAGCGCGTTTAGAGAAGCGGTTTCCTTGGCACGTCTTGTCGAAGCAGAGATCGTGTCCCCCTTATTCCGGGATTCTCATCAATACGGACGTGGGTAACCCAACCGCGCCCGTTACCACGCCCCCTCCATCGAAGGCGAGTTCCAAACGGTCACGGGGACGGCTCTTGGTATTCTCCCTCTTTATAATGATACCAAGGCCCGTTCCTTTTCTTCAATCCTCAATCGAATCCGCCCCTCACCCCGAGTTCTAACACCCAGGGCTCCAGATTCGGGCACTTCGGACCTTCGATAATGTCCGGCTCCGACCTACAGGGCCGGTGGATGCCCTCCTCCGTCACGGAAGAGGACATGCTAAAGCTGAGAGACGCCAGGTACTTAACCTACGAGATTTCACATAGGTTGCCCGCCCAAGGGCAAGTCATTCCTACTCCTGAACCTACGAGATTTCGCATAGGTTGTCTCACCTCCATCGGGGTTTAGGCTTCCCGATGGATCCCTTCGTGAGGGGGCTCCTGTTTTACTACGGGCTGGAATTCCACGACTTGGCTCCGGAGTCTATCCTCCACATCTCATCATTTATTGTCGTCTGCGAAGCCTTCCTCCGCACTACCCCTCACTTTGGTTTGTGCCTCAAAACCTTCAATGTGGAGCCGAAGGTGATTGAGGGGCGTCAGGCAGAGTGCGGCGGGGCGGTTATAAGCAAGAGGGCCAATGCTTCATGGCCCAAGGGCTCTTTTCAGGAGGATCTCGGCTTGTGGCAACAGGAGTGGTTCTATATCACCGCTCCCAGGGCAGCAGGCAGAGTCCGCCGCCCGCCTTTCGCTCGGGCCCTCCACAACGGCTGACGTCATGGGTCAACAAAGGGTTCGACTGGGGGCCGTCCAAGGACATGCCCCTACTGCAGGGCCGGATTCGAGAGCTCCAAGAGAGGGAGATCAATCTGGTCGTGGTGACACAGGTTATGCTTATTCGGCGTCTTCTGCCCTGCAAACGTTGCCCACTCCGCCTTTGGGAATTCAATCCGGAGGGACCACGAGCTCTCCAATACTTTATGGGTACAAAACCCATGGAGATGTACAAACTGTTCTTCGGATCACAAGAAGTGTGTCCGGACTTGACCGAGGATGCTGGCCTAAGCTGCAATCGCCCGGATACTCAAGTAAGTAGCCCTGTGTCCGAACATATCATCCATTTATTTATCGTGGATTTGCCTTTTAACCGGCTATCCCTTGTACATGAGTGGATAGCGCAAGCAAAACTGATACGGTGTCCGGCCCCCCTCCCTAAGACCACGCCGGATCCCATGTTAATCAACATGTTGGAGGTAGCGCCTTCGGAGGAGGGCGAAGGGGGGAACAGGGAAACTACCACCTTTGTTAAAGAGGCTCTCAGTAAGGGGGGAATCAAGAATCCCTCCCTCCAGGGGGAGAAGAGGACCGCTTCCGAAAACCCGGAGGCCAAAGCCTCGAAGCGGGGAAAGAAATCTGCACCGGAAGGTCCTGTGCCGGGAGGAGTCCCGGCCGCACAGTCTCCCCAAAGGAATCAGCCCTCCAGCGAGCGGTAAGTAGAAAAAAGGGAAGTTTTATAATAAGGGACATACCTATTTTATTTCTGAGGATAACCGAAGTTTTTACCTTGTAGTTCGGATCTCAGCCCTTCTCAGCAGAGCTCATCCTCGGGGGATCTTTGTCCGGAGATGATGGAGAGCGAAACGCCTCCATTTGCCGCCCCGTCAGGCGGGGCGGACGACCTTGAGGTGTCATCACGGAGGGTCTCCCTGAGTTCGGTGGGGCCGGGGAGTTCGGCACCCACTGGAGTACGGCCGGTGGAGCTGCAGGGTTTGCTCGAGAGGGCGTCTCTCTCAGAAGATCACCGCGCATTAATGAGTGCGGTGATTGAAGGATCTCATCTGCCGAGAGCGGGTTACATGAGGCCATCTGAAGTTTACTGACGGGGTTTGAGGTACGCAAAAAATGGCATACCTTTTGACAGTTTTGCACATAGGGTGCGCCCTGTATAGATAGTAGCCCCTGAGACTCGGTATGTTGTGGAAAGCGACAGCGTGCCGAGGATCATAATCTCAGTTACAAAATGTCGCCTTTCCTATGCAAGTGGCGGAACGTTCGGTGGCCAGCCGGACTGATAGAGTTGCTGAGCTGAAGCGGCAACTCGACGTTGCGGATGCGGACATCGCGCTGGTCAATAAACGACTTGACGAGTCACAAGGTAGGTGGTTTCTCCGCGGTCACCTGGTAAGGGAGCTGATGCCCACTCCTTACAACATGTATGCTTGATGCAGATGGTGCCGCTGTTGTGGAAGACCTTCGGGCAGAGCTTGCTCGAGCCAAGGAGCAAGCCCGAAAAAGTGATGCGGCTGCCTCGAAGGCAGCGGAGGAGCTAAAAGCCGAAAAGGCTGCTCACTGCCAAAGCAGGGAGGAAATGGCCGTAATGGCCGTGAAATTAAAAGATGCTACCGACCGTTATGAGGTTCTTGAAAGAGAACGCCAAGCAGAGCAGGAGGGCCTGAAGAAGGCCACCGCCGAAGCCAAGGATGCTCGTTCTGCAATGCAGGCTATAAAGGAGGAACTGCGTCAGGCCGGAGACACTGCGGCTGGAAAGCCCTTTCTGTTGCGTAGGAAGTTCACGGATCCGAAGTATGCTCAATTGGGCCAGTTGTGGAGTGCGGAGGATCCTTATCTGGATTTGGCGGCGAGTGCGGCGGACGCAGTTGGGCACTTCCGAAGTCAGAAGGATCATGAAATGGAAGAGCTGTTTTGGTCTCAATTCCATAGTCCGGAGCGTCCACTTCTGTTGACCGATCGGTTGGCTGAGTGGGCTGAGCTGAATAGATTGTCCGGACTTGCCATGACGGATGTGGTGGCTCATCTGTGGCCGGAAAGGCCCAAGCCAAAGAGTTATTTTGGTTTAGTGCAGCAATTCCTTGGGGAAGTGCCACATATCAAGGCGATGAAGCGGTCGGCCTGCATAGAGGGTGCACGGATGGCTCTTGTCTGTGTTAAGACGTACTGGGCGGAGATGAATGCCACCGATGTTGCGTCCCGGGGTTCGGACGAGAGCCGATTACCCACCGAGCACTATTTTGAGGAATTCCTGCAAGGCACTCATTTAATAGAGTCGCAGTGCTTGAAAGATGTCATGTTCAAATGACATGTATGATTTGTGAGATCATATTTATAATGTAACGACTTTTTATACTTGTGCGTTCAAGTATTGAAATATCTCCTTTCCGGCCGTTAATGTATATGTATTTATAACCTGAAAGATGGCAGTTTGCAAAAAAAAGCGCATTTTCACACTTAATCCAATGTCTTGGTCCTTTGAAGGAGGTGATAGCATAGCAAACTAGGCAACCGGACTATAATGCTTTATCACTTTCACTTAGCCATAGGAGCTCGATGGTGGGGCTACGATATAGCCCCTAGAGGCACGGCGCTCTCCGAACTCGGGGCGCGTGTGTGCCTGACCGGGAAGCGGTCCTTCGTCAAAGCGAAGGAATTCTAAACATTCCAATAGTCGATCGAGTGGTTGACCAGTCTCTCGCTACATCATGACAGTCAGTTTTCGGCTTTCTCTACTGAGGTGCTCGCCCGGCCGAACCGCGGCACAATCGCAGTAGTTCTCCTGGTGCCGCGTTAGCCGATGGAGCGGAACATAAGGCAGCAAAACACAGGAGCCGGGAAAACCCAACAGTTGAGCAAAGACATGATTCGGAGGTGATGCATATAAGGCCTAACTCGAGACGCCGAACACTCCCTAAGGTATTCGGACTTTATGATAACGGTCCGAACAATGCCCTAAGCCCCTAGTGTCCAGGTACAGGCGAGAACTTCTGACGCGGCCGATGCCAAAACGCCAGCCTCCTCCTCGGTTATGGTAGGAAACCGGGGGATGAGTATCAACAAGAGACAGTAAGAAAGGTTTACGCAGGGTCTTAATCTGAAAAGAATCCTTGCAACGGGTCCCTGCTGCACGTCTGCGCCTGTGTCTCCGTTGTGCTGTATCCTGGACGGGTGTAGCACGTGGTTCATCTGTAAAAGAGAAGAACTTAGTTTGGAAAAAATATCGTGCAAAAAAATGTATTTAAAACAGAGTATGATTTGGATGATGAATATAATTGAGCTTTATTGGCTCTCATTGTTTATACGTGCATCCCCTTGTAAAGAGGTATGCGACCGGGAAGCCCCTTGTTTATTTATGCCAGACTCGCCTAATCGTGTCCGAGGTCTAAATGACCTGTTTTCAGGGGCTTTGATCAGCGAGGTTGGATTAATGTCTAGCTGTCAAGGCAGTCTCACATTTTCTATGGTCAAGGAACACTCGGAGTTTCCCTTTAATGAGATTATGCCGCGTGGACCGGGCATTTTGAGTGTAAGAGACGCGTAATGCGGTATTATGTTAAAGCGGGCGAAAGCTTCGCGTCCCAGTAGTGCCTGATGGCCACTTTTGAATGGGGAAATATGGAAAATTAGCTTTTTGCAACGGAAGTTGTCGGGTGAACCAAACACAACCTTTAGTAGTATAGAGCCTGTACACTTGTCATAAAGGCCTTGTGTCACTCCTTTGAAGGAAGTGTTGCTATGGCGAATTTTGGTAGGGTCTATCCCCATTCTGCGGATGGTGTCCTGGTATAACAGGTTTAGATCGCTTCCGCCATCCATTAGGACTTGTGTGAATTGTAGTCCATCGATTATGGGATCCAATATCAAAGCAGTCCCTCCTGCGTTTCGAATACTTCTGGAATAATCCTGATGGTAGAAAGTAATTGGGTTTGACATCCAATTTCGGAGCTCCACTTGGGTGGATCATGCGGCGCGTGTTTTAGTAGTTGCTGCACTATTTATCACATGAAGTGAGTTCACTGTTTTGACTTCTAGTGGGAAAGTCTTCTGTTTTCCGGCCTGCCGCTTGTGGGATTCGTCATCGTCCTCGCTTGGTGTGTCGAGCCCCTTGTGTTCGGCGTTAAGTCGGCCCGACTGCTTGATGACCCAACAATCTCTGTGGGTATGGTTTGCAGGCTTCCCCGGGGTACTGTGGATTTGACATATCCTATCCAAGATTTTGTTTAGGTTGGATAGCTCGTCACTGTTGTCCTTAAGGGGCAGTGTTTTGTTATTCGGCCGAGAGCTTTTGAATCCGGCGTTGACCGTCGTGCTATTTGGGCCCTTTTCCTTATTCCAGCGCTGATCTTTTCTGCGTCGTGATTTCCCATTTCCATCCCTGACCTCGGATGTACTCGGGTCGCTGGTGCTGCATCTTGCTAGCCAGCTATCTTCCCCCACGCAAAAGAGGGTCATGAGGCTTGTTAGCGCGGCCATTGTTCTTGGTTTTTCCTGGCCGAGGTGTATGGCGAGCCATTCGTCTCGGACGTTATGTTTAAAGGATGCTAAGGCTTCGACGTCCGGATAGTTGACTATTTGGTTCTTTTTGGTGAGGAACCTGTTCCAGAATTTGCGTGCTGACTCCCCGGGCTGTTGAGTTATGTGACTTAAATCGTCTGCATCCGGAGGGCGGACATAAGTTCCCTAAAAATTTGCTCGAAACGCATCCTCAAGCTCTTCCCAACTTCCGATGGTATTTTCTGGGAGGCGTTTGAGCCAATGCCGAGCTGTCCCTTTGAGCTTGAGGGGTAGGTATTTTATGGCGTGGAGATCGTCTCCTCTAGCCATATGTATGTGTAGGATATAATCCTCAATCCAGACTCCGGGGTCTGTTGTTCCGTCATATGCCTCTATGTTTACGGGCTTGAATCCCGCTGGAAATTCATGATCCAGTACCTCGTCGGTGAAACATAGTGGGTGTGTGGCGCCCCTGTATTTAGGTGTGCTGTTATATTCGAACACTCGGCGGGTTGTGTTGCTTCCTGGAGCCTTCTTTTTTGGCCCATAGATGGACCTGACCGGGCCATCCTTTTTGCGAGGATCCTTATTTGGATCGTGTGCCGGATTATGTGCGGCGCCGCTTGCCACTCTTAGCCTGTTATCTGGTCGTCTGTCCGGCCAGGCGGCCTTTTTCTTTTTTGACTGTGGGGGCTCTAGGCCTCCTCGTCAAATTCGGGCAACAGCTTGCGCTTCGGGTAGCTCTTTGCTTGGTGACTATCGCCGTATTTATCTGCGGTCTTGAGTACTTTGCTCCATCTCATTCTGAGTACGTCTTCCGCCGTTTTGAGCTTCCGCTTTTGCTTCTTCAAACTCCTTGCAGTGGCGACGAGCCTTCTGTGAAGGTTCTTATGCTCCGGTGATGTGTTCGGCATGAGATCGTCTGGACTATTGTTTTCGCCGGGAATGGGTTGCTTGTCCACTGGTTCGCCCTGCTCTACGGCTGGGTCAGTATGGGTGCCGTTGTTGCGGGACTTCGGGCGGCGCTTGCGTCACCGTTTTTGTTGTTTTTCGGGGGAATTATCCTTCGCCGCGTCCCATTGTTCCTCGTTATCGCTTCCTTTCGGTGTATCCACCATGTATACGTCGTTAGTTGAGGTGGCTTTCTAGTGCCCAGTAGGCACTGGTTCTTGGTCGTCTCCGGCATCGTCGTCCATACCGTCGATGTCTTCGGAGTCGAAGTCTAGCATGTCGGTTAAATCGTTGACAGTGGCTATTAAGTGGGTGGTGGGTGGGTCTGGAATTTCTTCGTCATCCGCATCCCAACCGTCCTGACCACAGTCCGGCCAGGGCTCTCCTGATAACGAGAGATATTTTAGCGAACTCAGGATGTCGCCGAAAGGTGAGTGTTGAAAGATGTCCGCCGCGGTGAACTCCATGATCGGCGCCCAATCGGATTCGATTGGAGGGGGCGTAGGAGGTTCGGAGTCCGGCAAAGAGTCCGGCACCTCGGAGTCACGGGCGTCACGAGGGACAAGGTCAGTATTCGGCTCTATCGCCGTAGAGGTTGCAGCCCCCGAGGCGGTGTCTAACCACCCGTCCTCGATCTGCGCAGCCGGCTCCGAATCAAGGGTCGGAGCGGACTCGTGTGCGGCCTCCAGGGCACTGTCCGGCAGCAGAGCTAAATCATGCCCATCGTGACAGTGCAGCGCGCTCGGCTGTGGCTCGATTCCATCGAAGATCAAGTATCCGCGGATGTCAGCCGTGAAGTTCAGACTTCCAAATCTGACCTGACGGCCAAGGGCATAGCTTTCGATCTGCTCTAGATGGCCAAATGAATTGGCCCGCAGTGCAAAGCTGCCGAATACAAAGATCTGTCCAGGGAGAAAAGTCTCACCCTGGACCGCGTCATTTTTGATGATCGAAGGGGCCATCAAGCCTATCGGTGACGACACAGAGGAACTCTCAATGAAAGCACCAATGTCGGTGTCAAAACTGGCGGATCTCGGGTAGGGGGTCCCGAACTGTGCGTCTAGGCGGATGGTAACGGGAGACAAGGGACACGATGTTTAGCCCAGGTTCGGGCCCTCTTGATGGAGGTAAAACCCTACATCCTGCTTGATTGATATTGATGATGTGGGTATTACAAGAGTAGATCTACCACGAGATCAAGGAGGCTAAACCCTGGAAGCTAGCCTATGGTATGATTGTTGTTATGTCCTACGGACTAAAACCATCCGGTTTATATAGACACCGGAGAGGGCTAGGGTTACACAGAGTCGGTTACAATGGTAGGAGATCTACATATCTGTATCGCCAAGCTTGCCTTCCACACCACGGAAAGTCCCATCGAACACGGGACGAAGTCTTCAATCTTGTATCTTCATAGTCTTGGAGTCCGGCTGATGATGATAGTTCGGCTATCCGAACACCCCCTAGTCCAGGACTCCCTCAGCCTTCTCTGTCACGGAGGAGGACATTACCAAGCTTCGGGCAGCCGGATACCTGGCCGCAAACGTCGCGCACAGGCTTCCAGCGGAGGGACAGATCACCCCCACTCCAAAGTCTCGGGAAAGAGTAGTGTTCCTCTCTCATTTTGTCCGCGGACTAGGATTTCCACTTCACCCATTTGTCTGCGGGCTCATGTTTACTATGGGCTAGACTTCCATGATCTAGCCCCAAATTTTGTCCTCAACATCTCGGCGTTTATCGTCGTGTGCGAGGCCTTCCTCCGCATCAAGCCCTACTTCGGCCTGTGGCTACGAATCTTCTGCGTGAAGCCGAAGATCGTGAGCGGCCAGCAAGCGGAGTGCGGAGGCGCCATGGTGGGCAGGATGCCCAACGTTACCTGGCTTGACGGCTCCTTTGTGGAGACCGTGAAAGGGTGGCAAACGGGGTGGTTCTACATCACCGAGCCGCGTGACGCCAACTGGGCGGGGGCCCCTGAATCCTGATCCGGAAATCCCATGTTGCTCACCTGCTGGAAAAAGAAGGGCCTAGCATGGGGCGAACCTGCAGAGCTGACCGGACTTTAGAACTGCATCAAAAACGTGATGGACAAGAAGATCAAGCTTGTCAACGTGGTCTAGGTTATGCTCTTCCGCCGGATCCTTCCGTGCCAAAGACGGGCATTCAATCTATGGGAGTTTGATCTGGTCGAACACCGGACACTGCGTGAGCTTTTCGGCATGACGCATAAGGACGTCTGGAAGGTGCTGTTCAAGGCCACCGAAGTACCTCCTTCCACATCCGAGGACCGCGGACTCAGCGGCATGCAGCTCGCCAATCCGGTAAGTTCTATGATCATCACCAGATGTACCTTTCCCATCATATTCATGGGAGGATTTTAAGTCACCATCTTTATCGAACAGGATTACGTGGTGACGGCGGAGCGGATCGACTGTCGGCCCTGCTGCTGGAAGATCCAGCAACCGCACTCCTGATGGAGATGCTAGTTCCGGCGCCTTACAAGGTGCCGAAGAAGAAGGTTGAAAAGAAGGCCACGGGGACCAGGAAGGGTCTCCGGCACAAGGTTACACTGGACGCCTCGTCCGAAGACGATGAAGGGGGGGAGAAGAAGAAGAAGAAGAAGGCTGCCCCATCCAGGAGGCCGAAAGGTCCAAGAAAGTGGTTGCTTGGACCAGGAAAGGTCTCCGGCGCAGGGTCGTACTCGACTCGTCGTCCGAGGACGGCAAGGCAGATTCCTCCCATGGAGACAGGGGAAACATGAAGAATTCCCCCTCCCCGCACTGGGGAGGAGAAGAAAAGAAAATCCGCCCAACAGGGGGAGGCTAGGACGCCGAAGAAGGGAAAGCATCCATTCCGGATCACTCCACCACGACCGCCTATAGCGAGGAGGAGTGGCTGCCCAGGGGCAAGCCCCTGGCAAGATCTTAAGTGCCCGGACTCTGCAATACCTTTCGTGCGCCTTAACTTCGTAGTTTGTAATAGTGTCGCACATGCGTATGCAGTCCGGCCGGGTCCAATCTCAAGGTGTCCTCTTCGGATGGGTCTCTGAGTGAGTCGGAGATGAATACCCTCCCGACAGCCACCTCCCCTCGGCCCGCGGATGATATTGAGGTGTTATCCTAAAGGATACCGGAATAGGAAGCGGCGCTTATGGAGATGCCCCAAGGCGAAATTTGAGATGCCGGGCACATGGGGGGTAAGATCCCCATAGGCTATGCTGACAAGAGCCGCAGCAAGTCGGGCCCCCATCCGGACATTGCACCAGAACCTCCAAAGGTTCTAGCTTCGGGTAGGCAGCTCCTCGCTAAGGAGGGCGAACCGGCTATGCCGATGACCTCCGCCGCACCAGTGGCGTCGGATAGTCTACTGGAAGTGCTTCACGACGCTTCCATTGATGAACAGCACCATACTTTTATGAGTACGGTGATTCAGAAGGTTTGGTCCGCCAAAAGTGGATTGACCACAGCCTGCACCAGCCTCCTAACGGGCTTTGAGGTAAGTAATCAAGAGTGTGAAAAATTGTCACCCAATAGACAGTAGCCCCTGATGCTATGTTTTGTGTTCGGAAAGAAAAGCCAAACGAAGGGTCAATTTTCAATCCGCAGGAGTCTAACAATGAATGTTTGTGTGAGTAAGCAGGCATTGCTGCTGTCTGCTGCCATCCGCACTACCGAGGTCGCCGGACTCGAGCGGGACCTGAAGGAGGTCGAAGAAGAGCTCAACCTTACTAAGAGGCAGCTCAAGGAGAACAAGGGTAAGTCATGCCCCGTCCATGTGTCATATAAAAGAAAAAATTGATGATGTTAACAAAAAGACATCATTATTTTTAATAGGGGCCATGACCGAAGTGGAGGCCCTGAAGAAAGCGCTATCGGAGGCTGAAGACAAAGCGGCTACGGAGCGCACTGAGCGTGAAAAGCAAGATGCTCGGATGAGCGAGGTACAGCAAGAGATCCAGGAGTTCGGCAAGAAATTCATGTCCTTGGAGCATGACTTCAAGACGCAAGAGTCTGAGCTTGCAAAGGCCCTCCAGAGCGCGACAGACGCTAAGGCCGAAGCCCAAAAGGCCCTCCAAGAAATCCAGGCGGCCAAGAAGATAGCGGCGGGTAAGGCCTTCATTATGCAAAGTAAGCATGTGGAGGAGACATTTCTTTTACTTACCCGAGTTCGGAGTTCTCCAGGGGCATTCGCAGATCTGCCACGCAGCATATCGGATGCCACGGAGTTCTATCATGCCAAAGAGGGGAGCTCGACGGAGAAGCTATTCTAGTCCCAGTATACTGGAGCCGAACACCCAATGCCTCCAAATGACCAACTGAAGCAATTAGTCGAACTCCACAGGGCGCCGAACTGGCCATGAAAGACCTCATAGTCCGGATGTGGCCTGGTGAACCCCTGCCCGACAGCTACTTCGGCCTTATAAAGCGGATGGTACATGCCTGTCCACGGCTTGAGGTTATTAAGCAATCCGTCTGTATTGAGGGTGCCGGCCGAGCATGTGCCCGTGCAAAGATGCATTGGGCCAAACTGGATGCGGAGAAGCTGGTGAAGGATGGTGTTATGAAAGGCGCTCACCTCGTGGACGATGAATGTACAAAAGACATAATATTTGAGTGAATGTACTTATGTCGTCTTTGTAATATGAAAACGAGATTGTTTGCGCTATATGGCGCTTTGTTGATTTAAAATATTACCTTCTGTGCGGCTGTTTATAAAATTCTGAAAGTAGGCCAGTCGTCGGCTTCCGCCCCCACGTAACTAGTATTGGGGTGTTCGTGGAAAACTCAAACACTCTTTATCCAAATTTTTGGTCCTATAAGGAGGTGTTTAGCGCAACGAACAAGGCAATCGGACTATGCGGCTTTATAAATCTCACTTAGCCATAGAAGTCTACAATTTTAAATTTCGGCGAAGCCCCTAGAATTCGGAAAGCCAAATTGGGGCGCTATACATGCCGAAATCGGACAAGGCCGATTCCTCGCCTGAAGCGGAAAAAATCTTTAAGGATTTAGGACCTCTTGAACAGCGACCAGCTCTCGCCGCATCATGACAGTCAGTTTTCGACTTTCACTACTGAGGTGCTCGTCCGGAAGAACCGGGACACAATCGCAGTAGTTCTCCCTGCGCTACCTTAGCTGATATAACGGAACGTAAGGTACCAAAACAAGGGAGCCGGGAAAACCCAACTATTGACCCAAGACATGATTCGGAGCTGATGCATATAATGCTATACACTACTGGAAAACAGGTTATTAATGGCACACCTATTTTGGCTACTAATGGCACACATTAGGTGCGCCATTACTAGCACGCCATTAGTAAGTTTTAGTAATGGCGCACATTTGGTGCGCCATTACTATCCCAGACAGTAATGGCGCACCTAATAGTGCGCCATTACTAACCCTTACATGCGCCATTAGTAATAAAGCCAAGTGCGCCACTAGTAACCTTAGAGGTGCGCCACTAGCTAAAAAGCTAGGTGCGCCATCAATAAAGGCTGAAATGCGCCACTAATAGTATATTTGATAAACAAAAAAATACAAATTAAAAAAACCTATAAGGAAAAATAATTTAAAAACAAAAAAATGAAATAGAACCATAATTTTTATTATAGCAAGAATATTGCCATGTCTTTACAAGTATCCAATAAAAAGAAAATTGCACAGAAATAAAACAAAATCCTATAACTAATCTTCTACTCCCTCCGTCCAAGAATACCTCTCGCAAGGGGAGGAAATTTTGAACTGAAGTGCATTTTACATTACAACCCGTCATATTTCAAATCAAAATCAATCGAGTCCACGTCCGATTGGTAGCAGCGCCTCGTCCTGGCATCGAGGAGAGCCAGAACTCATCTCTTCGGTAGCTCGTCACCACCCTCCCGGCAGCCTCCGACATCACGTACCCACCCTCCCGGCGTCGATCAACTGCTTTGAGGTAGCAGATTCCTCCTCTGTGTCTGCTCCTGCAATTAACACTTTGAATGCAATTAACAATTTGAATGTTAATAAGAGGCAAAGACAAGATGGATCAGTATATAACAATGGAGTACATGCACAATTAGATGTTCAAGTTGTTTAATGTCACTCCCATCATCACAATTTCATCTCAGGAAATGGAGTAGAATAGATTTAAGCATAGTGGGAGAACTTGGTGATGTGAGCGAAGCAAACTGCCTACATTCTAGAGATAGAGGAATATAGATATTGTTCCATACGAGTCTGCAAACTTACAATATAGGACCATATAGGCAGCCCTGTCATTGCCAAAAAACAAATATCACAGGCAGGCAGGGATTCTAGAAATAGAGACCAACCAGAATTAACAAAATGACACAGGCCAACAACACAACACACTCGTGTAGTTTTAAAGAGCAGTGAACCCTTGATAATATGGAACGACAACATATGAAGTCCATTCATCGTCAGTAAAGTAAATCTGTGTGTGCCGGACTAGCAGGACTGGATTTAACCAAATAATTAATCACAGCGCACTACTGGACCTTAAAAGAGTTAGCTAGCTAGGGGGGAGGGGGAAGTAAAACTAAAGCGTTGCTGGGTTAATCCAACAAATTTGCGATACGGACAGAGTTAATCCATTGGAGTCAGACTTGTTCGTCACCAAAAAATACATGCAAGTTACTAACTTGCTAGCGGACCAAGAAGCTACATGAGGTGATGCATTTGTGACAGCCTCTGTTTCATCCAAACTAGTGTAAATGGATTTGAGCAACCCTAAACCGTGTGTGTACTGTATGGGCAGCCAAATCTGAAGGCACAGGCGGATGGGAGCAGCTTCTCTTTCTCCCCCTTGACCAAATCAGGTCAGAGACACAAATGCTCAGGAATCAGATCTGGAGATGGAAAAAGAGCTAAGGTAGCAGCAACAGGAGAGGATACCTTCCATGGTGTGCGTGGTCCTGGTGGGGAAGGGGAAGGAGCAGCTTCCATGGCGTTGTCCGCCTTCCTACAGAGATGAGACCTCTCATGGTGAGAAGTCCATGGAAGAAGGAGGAGCATAGGGGTCCGGTGCTGTACCTCGTTCCTGCGGCATGCATGCTAGGGTTTCGGGCGCGAGGCATGGCTGCTGGCAGGTCGGACTTCCATGGCTCGGTGGTCGCGGCCCAGGTGGACGGCAGCGCACCGAAGCGCAAGGACCCACCCACCCACCCGATGTGGATCTGGGACCTTCCCTTCCCGATCCGCGGATGGGAGAGAAGGTTCTCGATCTGCGGATGGGAGAGAAGGTGGGGGGCGCGGGAGAGGGTGGAGCGGGGACGGCGGCGGCTCCACCACTCCCAGATCCAGCGCCGACGCTGCCTTCCGATCTGTCGCCGCCGAGCTCGGGCTCCTTGGCTGCGACTGCCGCGAGGAGGCGCGAAGGGGACCGAAGAGAGAGGAGGGCAAGGGCGCCACGCAGGAAGAGGAGGGAGGGAGGCGGCATGGATCGAGACCGGGGCGAGGCCGAGAGACGTGTGTGCGTGGGGTGAGGGAGAAGAGGATAGGGTTTCCGTGCGAGAGAGAGAGGAGAGAGATGGTGGGCGGTCGGGCTGCGGCACTTGCCTACAAAACCACAATGGCGCACCGCATGGAAAAGTGCGCCATTAGTATCAAAAATAGCAATGGCGCATCAAGGGAAAAGTGTGCCATTACTATGTCCAGAAGTGGGTCAAAGCTTGGTCAAACATAGTAGTGGCGCACTTTTTACTAGGTGCGCCATTAGTAATTTTGCAAAAAAAAATATAATAAAAAAAACAACATTAGTGGCGCACTTTCCGACAGGTGCGCCATTACTAGTTACAACTAGTAATGGCGCACTGTGTCTGGATGCGCCATTATTATGTTTGGACAGGCGCACTAGTTCAAAAAAAATTGATACTAATGGCGCACCCTGGGCCAGGTGCGCCATTAGTAGTTTCAACTCTAATGGCGTATCAGAAGGTGGTGCGCCATTAGTATATACTAATGGCGCACCGCTTGTCTGGTGCGCCATTAGTATCAATCCCATCTATAGCCCTTTTTCTAGTAGTGATAAGTTCGGGGTGCCGCACTGTCGAAAGTGTTCGGACTTATCTTGCCGTATTATGGGGCACCATAAGAAGCCCCTGGCAAATTGAACGTACCAGAGTGTATGGATGCAATATTAAATAAACATTTTACGGAAAATATGAAGATATTAATAATAAGCTGACGTTGTATATTATTTCCCGTTGTTATTTAAATAATACGTCCAAGCATATGTGTACAATTAATGCGTTAAGCAGAAACAAATAGGACTATTTGACATGTCCTATCCAAGGGCGGGCCGCATGCGGGTATGTAAAACAGGTATAACAATCATTAACAGAGACCACCTGGGTATTCCCTTTGTGTGCAAAGCCTTTTGCCTCCTTGGTTTTCCCTCCTGTGATAAGTCCGATGATCCGGTTCTCTGAAGGGGCTGCCCGAAAGTAGGGTCCTGAAAGAGAAATAAGGTTATTAAAGTATGTGGGTCTTGTGGCGGTTGAACCGCATTGTGGACAGCATCATCGTTGTGCCTCCTCCTATGCCCATGGTGTTTTGAGTGCGTAATTATGTATGCGCGGCACAAATGCTGCCTGAATGGGGCTAGGGCGGAGGCCGGACTGCTAGTCGTGCTCTTGGCGTGCCTGGCAATTCTTTTGCAGAGTACTCCGGACTCGCTTGACGGTGTTCGGGGTCGTGGTCGCCGAATTGGCGGTCTGCCGGAGAAGGCTGCTTTGTACTTCTGCCGTGAGGGCCGCAGTGTGCTCTTTTGTACGGAGAGAGCGGTCTGTGTTTCCATTGACTGTTATAACCCCGCGAGGTCCTGGCATCTTGAGCTTGAGGTATGCATAGTGTGGTACCGCATTGAATCGAGCGAATGCGGTTCGTCCAAGTAGTGCATGATAGCCACTGCGGAAAGGGACGATGTCGAAGATTATTTCCTCGCTTCGGAAGTTATCCGGGGATCCGAAGACCACTTCCAGTGTTATTGAGCCCGTACAATGGGCCTCTACTCCTGGAATTACACCTTTGAAGGTGGTTTTGGTGGGTTAGATCCATGAAGGATCGACGCCCATTTTGTGCACCGTGTCCTGATAACGCAGGTTCAGGCTACTGCCACCATCCATAAGGACTCGCGTGAGATGGAATCTGTCAGTGATTAGGTCAAGGACAAATGCGGCTGAACCGCCATGACGGATGCTGGTAGGGTGGTCCCTACGATCAAAAGTGATCGGACAGGATGACCATGGGTTGAACTTTGGGGCGACTGGCTCCATCGCATAGACGTCCCTTAGTGCATGTTTTTGTTCCCGTTTGGGAATGTGGGTGGCATAGATCATGTTTACCGTTTTCACCTGGGGAGGAAATTTCTTTTGTCCCCCAGTGTTCGGATGCCGGGGCTCCTCGTCATCATCGCTGTGCAGCCCCTTGTCCTTGTTTTCAGCATTTATCTTGCCAGCCTATTTGAACACCCAGCAATCTCTGTTAGTGTGGTTGGATGGCTTATCAGGGGTGCCGTGAATTTGGCACGAGCGGTCGAGTATGCGGTCCAGACTGGACAATCCCGGTTTGTTTCTTTTGAACGGCTTTTTCCGCTGACCGTATTTTGAGCCACTGAATCCGGCGTTGACTACTGTGTCTTCGGTGTTGTCGCCATTCTTCGACGCTTATGTCTGTTGCACCGTGGCTTGCCGTTACTGTCGTGGACATCTGAAGTTCCGGAGTTTCTTGGCATGGTGCTACTTCGAGCCAGCCAGCTGTCCTCACCCGCACAAAAGCGGGTCATGAGTGTCGTGAGGCCGCCATGGACTTCGGTTTTTCTTGGCCGAGGTGTCGGGCGAGCCACTCGTCGCGGATATTATGCTTATAGGCTGCTAAGGCTTCAGCGTCCGGACAGTCGACAATTTGGTTCTTTTTAGTTAGGAACCGAGTCCAAAATTTCCTGGCTGACTCTCCAGGCTGTTGGGTAATGTGACTCAAGTCATCAGCATCCGGTGGTTGCACGTAAGTACCTTGGAAGTTGTCGAGGAACGCGTCTTCTAGGTTTTCCCAACTGCCGATGGAATTTGCCGGCAGGCTATTCAGCCAGTGTCGGGCCGGTCCTTTGAGTTTAAGGGGGATATACTTGATGGCGTGTAGATCATCACCGCGGGCCATGTGAATGTCGAGAAGGAAATCTTCGATCCATACCGCAGGGTCTGTTGTGCCATCGTATGATTCAATGTTTACGGGTTTAAACCCTTCTTGGAATTCGTGATCCATTACTTCATCCGTGAAGTAGAGGGGGTGTGCGGCGCCTCTATGTCGAGCTATGTTACTACGCAGTTCGAGTGAATCTGGTCTGTTATGTGCGGCCCGGCTGGACTTGTTGTTAATGTATCCGGCATGTCGGTCATCGTCATCTGTTGGGGCGCGCCCCCGTGATCCGTAGATCGATCTTGGTTGTCCTGCTTTGTTTTCCAATATATCTCGCAGGTCCTGCGTATTGCCCCGGGCCGTAGTGTATTGGCTTGGGGATGCGGGCTGGTATTCGGGCTGATACACCGTCTTATCTCGGCCACGAGGTGGCCGTTCAGCCTCATCCTGTGCTGGTAACGCAGACTCCAGGACCTCCTCCCCGATTTGAGGTAGCAACTTGTTCTTTGGGTAACCTTTGATTGGGCGCTCGAGTCCGTATTCCTCGGCTGCCAGGACCTCAGTCCATCTGTCTGTGAGCAGATCTTGATCAGCTTGGAGCTGCTGCTGCTTCTTTTTCTGGCTTCTTGCAGTGGCCATAAGCCGGCGCTTGAATCGCCCCTGCTCTACGGGATCCTCAGGCACGCCGAATTCATCATCATCTAGGCTCACCTCGTCTTTGGAGGGAGGCATATAGTTGTCCTCCTCCAAGTATCCGTCTGTGGCCTGTTCCTCTGGGCTAACCTGCCCGTCTTCCTGTTCGGC
Organism: Triticum aestivum; assembly: GCF_018294505.1. Lineage (NCBI taxonomy): Eukaryota > Viridiplantae > Streptophyta > Magnoliopsida > Poales > Poaceae > Triticum > Triticum aestivum. The sequence goes on from NC_057801.1 coordinate 785,812,447, forward strand.
CTGCTCGAAGGCAGGCTGATCGGTATTGTATTCATCTTCGGCACCATCCGGATTGTTTTCATCTCATGTGCCAGTATTGCTGTGGCAGGGCTTAGAGCGGCGCCGATGACGCCCATGCTTTGATTTATTCCCTAAGGGGTTGTCCTCTATTGCCTCATCGCCATTGGTTTCTTTGGGGGTGTCCACCATATATATATATCATATGAGGAAGTGGCTGTCCAGCGCCCTGTGGACGGTGGTTCCTGTTCTTCTCCTGCATCGTCGTCCATACTGTTGATGTCTTCGGAGTCGAAGTCAAGCACGTCGGTCAAATCATCAACAGTGGCAACGAAGTGGGTGGTGGGTGGGTGACGAATTTCTTCGTCGTCTGCTTCCCACTCGAGTCGGACATAGTTCGGCCAAAAGTCTTCTGACAAAGAGAGAGACCTTAATGAATTCAGCACATCATCAAAGGGAGAGTGTTGAAAGATATCCGCAGCGGTGAACTCCATTACCGGAGCCCAATCAGATTCAATGGGACCGGGTGCGTACAGTCTGGAACCTACAGCCAGACACAAGTCTGGTGGTCCGGTGACACAAACTTCCTTAGAGGTGGAGTCTGTGTTCGGCTCTACTGCCGATGAGTATGCAGCCTCCGGGGCGGGGTCCATCCACCCGTCCTCGGACGACGCTATCTGCCCCGATTTATGTCCGGAGCTATTGCAGGTGCGACATCCCGAATATTGTCTGACAGCAGATCTAAGTCGTGCTCGTTGCGACTGTTCGGCGCTCCTGGCGTAGGCCTGAATCCGTTGAAGAGCAAGTCTCCGCGGATATCGGCCATGTAGTTCAAGTTTCCGAACCTGACCTGATGGCCAGGGGCGTAGCTGTTGATCTGTCTGGGGAGAAAAGTCTCACCCTGGACCACGTTGTTGTTGATGATTGAAGGATCCATCGAGCCTTGTTGCGATGACACCGAGGAACTCTCAATGAAAGCACCAATATCGGTGTCAAAACCGGCGGATCTCGGGTAGGGGGTCCCCAACTGTGCGTCTAAGGCTAATGGTAACAGGAGGCAGGGGACACGATGTTTTACCCAGGTTCGGGCCCTCTCGATGGAGGTAATACCCTACTTCCTGCTTGATTGATCTTGATGATATGAGTATTACAAGAGTTGATCTACCACGAGATCGTAGAGGCTAAACCCTAGGCGCTAGCCTATGATTCTGATTGTTCTCATCCTACGGACTAAACCCTCCGGTTTATATGGACACCGGAGGAGGCTAGGGTTACATAGAGTCGGTTACAAAGAAGGATATCTAACATCCGAATCGCCAAGCTTTCCTTCCAAGCAAAGGAGAGTCCCACCCGGACACGGGACGAAGTCTTGAATCTTGTATCTTCATAGTCCAACAGTCTGGCCAAAGTATATAGTCTGGCTGTCCGGATACCCCCTTATCCAGGACTCCCTCACCGGCCCCCCTTTCCTTCTTCTTCTCCTCCCCTTCCTTCCCCTCTCCTACTTGGACTAGGAAAGAGGGGGGAATCCTACTTGGAGTAGGATTGCCCCCCTTGGGCGCGCCTCCTCCTCCTTGGCCGTCTCCTCCTCCTCTCCCTTCTTTATATACGGGGGCAAGGGGGCACCTCTAGACACACAATTGATCATTGATCTCTTAGCCGTGTGCGGTGCCCCCCTCCACCATATTCCACCTCAGTAATATCGTAGTGGTGCTTAGGCGAAGCCCTGCGTCGGTAGCATCACCAACACCGTCATCACGTCGTCGTGCTGACGAAACTCTCCTGCAAAGCTCTGCTGGATCGGAGTTCGTGGGACGTCATCGAGCTGAACGTGTGCTGAACTCGGAGGTGCCGTACATTCGATACTTGATCGGTCGGATCGTGAAGACGTACGACTACATCAACCGCGTTGTGCTAACGCTTCGCTTTCGATCTACGAGGGTACGTGGACGACACTCTCCCCTATCGTTGCTATGCATCACCATGATCTTGCGTGTGCGTAGGATTTTTTTTTGAAATTACTACGTTCCCAAACAAGATGTTCAATAATGTACTGATCATTGTCATCAATATTATTGTCCATGAACTAGTCAACAAAATATGGACGCTTTCCTAAGGACATAGAATGTATAAGCGATTGTGTTAAGCTAGGGAGCGCGGCTAGGCAGCAGTCGCTTGAAAACCAAAAAAGGGTCGGTCGATTATGCTCCTCCTATCTCATCGAACGGACAATGCTTCGTCTTCAACCTCTGATACACCTCTTGTTCATCTTCTTCCTTCCAACCGCCGAGCTACCGCTGTCCTAACCACCTACTGTCGCCGCCCGTGGCCGGCGGCGCTCCCGCGTCAACCTTGCTGCCCCCTCCCTCCAACCACCAACCACCGTCGTGCTGCCCCCTTTCAGCCATCCCTGTAACCCCGACCATGATCCATTTTTTTAGGTGAAGATGCACCCCCATCCCCTAATACCCATAAGATAGATCATGGGGCACCCTGCCACCCTAAAATAGAGCATGGGGTAGCTTCTCTGGCGAGCGGCGGCTGCTTCCTCCTTCCCTTCGGCGGTTGCCTCCTCATACGAAAATCGACTGGTCCAAATTCTATTTTCAGGCGACCTACATTTAGCAATTGTGATTAAGCAATCAAAGCTATCAGCCCATGACCGCTAGCTGGATCAAAGTTTGGCAAGCCATAGAAATTATGTTTTAAGACAATTAGTTAACTTAGGGTGCGTTGCTGACGAACTTTATTTTGTTGGCCTCCTACCGGTGTGAGGCGCCGTCATGGCTGGAGCTCGCACCGTGTACCGAGTGCTCATATTTCCCCCAAATGAGAAATGAGCAGCTCTCCGGTGGCTAGCGGAGCATGTGTGGCCCGGAGCCGGCTCCTCTAACATACATAAGGAAAGGCAGAGAAGCACAGTGCTCCTTTTTGTAGAAGAAAAAAGGTAAGTCAGAGAGGGGGGTTGGCACTGTAGATAATCTGCTGTAGACGATTAGTGTTGGTAATTAGTGTAGTTAACCACTATGCCACCTTGCTATTAGTGCGGCTATGGCGAAGCAAAGTCAGAGAGGTGTAGCTCTACCTGACTTCCCTTGCAATGTCAGAGGATCTCGTTCCATGTGGCCCAGCCTACCAGCGCTCGAGTTCGAGTCTCGCGTTTCTTCTATAAAACTAAACCACCAAGGATTAGTCCTGGTAGGTTTCATTTTTTTTCTTTGTCCCAATGGGGAACACCGAACTCCCTGAGGGCACGAAGGAGGTGCGTGCTTGCTGGGCTCCACCAGTCTAGTTCCTTCGGATTATTTGTTTTATCATTTCATTTCCTTGTTTCTCTTTCATGTTTTCATTCCACCGGGTTCATGCCGGCTATACCACTTATCTCTAATAAATACTCCCTCCATTTCTAAATGTATGATGTTTTGGTAATTCAAAAGGTCATATATGTAGGAACGGAGGCAGTAAATTGCATTATAAGAAAGTCTCATCATATTTTGGTTGTTAAATTGATAATCTACGGAGTAGGGATACATGTGACCTTCTATAATAGCACAACCCATAGATTATGAAACTAGGCCACTTATCACTAGATTTGTCCTAACCCATTAAACGAGGTGGTAAACCAGCTCAATAAAATCTCAAAGGAACACACAACCCATAGTTTTTCGAAAGCTCCAGCCACCTGCTTCCGTAACCGCACCTCTTAATGCTGGTGCACGTGCCGAAGCCCCTTGGTACTTATTGTTCGTGCCTTGACATGTGGCTCTGCGGGCTTCGAGCATTCTTTCCACCCTTTTCTTCTCCAAGCACAGGTACACACTGCCATGGTTAGTCCTCCAACATACTTGTACGACATAGCCTTGGCAGAACGTAAAGTTCCTCTGTAGGTTGAGCTACATGAATCCTCTTATTTTCAGCCCTCCAACATTGCTTTGAGATCCGTACTCTTCAACTAAGTTACAACAATAAGATTTCTTTTTTTTTTTGTTTCTCTCAGATAAAAGTACTTATAGACTTCAAACTTTGTAGATCAAAATATCTTTACAACAACAATGTGTGAAAAAATTTCAGATTTTTTGGACCGACATAAACACACAAAAGGAGGATTTTTTGGTTAAAAAAATAAATTTTCGTATTTAAAATGCATGAAAAAATCAGAAAGTTTTTTCCCATATAGTAATTACAATGTTTTGTTGTCTTGCAAAGTTTGAAGTTTATACGTTGCTTCGTTTGAGAGAAACAAAAATTACAAATGTGCCTGCACGGATCATGATGCAAAAATGGATGGCTAAAGTAAGGAGTACCACGTAGCTCGAGCTACTCAAAACACCCTCTTGGCATTATGATGAAGATAATCGATCGCCTTGAGTAGCAGCGCCTCATCGAGTCGGTCCGAGTGAAAATTTACATGTGTTAGGTGTGTTGACTATCTCTATGGGTCACTTCTATCGCAGAACCGATACTGAGATGGGACACTGCAAAAAAAAATACTGTGCAAGCTGGCTCAGGAGATATGCTTGAAAATCTCATTTTTTTGCGCCTCCATTGTCACTGCCACTGTGACAAGAAGGCACGATGGGGTGCATGCATCCTTGACAACATAATGGTTCTGGACGAAACCATCTGGTCAAAGTTCCATGAACGTGGGTCCAGGGATCATTGTGTGCAACATAGGCGAAATCTTTTTGGTAACAACATCGACTGTAGACTTGAACTGAGGCGTCATAACTTGCAAGCACTTGACTCTAGTTCCGATTATGTCTGTACTCTCAGAGAGACGCAGCGTGACCCCAAGTAAAAAGCTGTTCTTGGGCACCTTGTAGTCTTCGACTCTTCGTACACAAAGAATAGACTGGCCTCCAGCCCACCATCCTTGAAACCGACTGCCCGTATGATGATGTAGTGATACCGGACTCCCAGATGCAACACAGGATACATCAGTGTTCCTTTCATCCGCGAAGATGTTCCCGACGAGAGGGATGAAGAACAGATGTTGTCATAGTGTCCCGCCGAGCAGCACAAATCTTATAAATTCACCAGCATCATCGGCAAATCTCTCAAATCTTTGACGGCTGAGGCTCTAGTTATTGAGCAACGATCACTGTCGCAGTCAACGAAAGAGGAGATGAACACCTTGGTCGCATGAGCCATCCGTCTAGAAAATGAGGATTGCTTTATCACCTACGCCGCTGCCTCTTATTCCCGTGAAAGTTTCCAGCATCTGCACGCTGCGTCGTCGGTCTTGGGCAGCGTGCTTCAGCTTCTTTCGCCAATGGGGCAGCGATATGTCGGTCCTGTCGGATGTCTGGAGCGTGGCCTCCATTTTGACGCGCGCCATCTGCAGTCTCTTTAGGCAGCCACCTCATGCTTCTTCATCTGATTTGTCTTGGTTTTTTCTGGTGGTGGCATGTGAGCTAACAACAGGTTAATCTTTGTGGTTTGCAGTCTTTTCATACGGATGGAGACTGGATAATGACCCAACGAGGGGCATACCATGAATTAATTCCGAATGAATCTGTAAGCTATCTCTAGCTTGATGAGTGGATCGAGACCGGCTGAAGTCCCTCTGAGGGAATACCTTTGTTTATTTGAACAGAACCAAGACTCAGATTGCGGTGCTCGGTTCCAAATGAATCAAATCCAACAGGAATCCTCCTAGTGGCGCACCAGAACTACCTTTCACTCAGGTGTATCCGACTACGAGTGACTCCAGGAGGCCAACCATCCAAACCCTCGCAGACTCTGTCCGTCTGTATTCAAGTTTGGCTTCAGTCTGATTGCGGCGTGAAGCATGCTTTAGTGTTCCAACTGGTTTTTATTTTTATCGGGTTGCTCCCAACTGGTTTTATGGGCCGGGGTGCTCCCAACGAGCACGTAGCACCACATGGTTCAACATGGCCTGGGTTTGGCAACACTTGCAAATGCATTTTCATCACAAATTTCCTTAATCTTTCTCCACTTTGACCCTTTGGACTGTGTTAGATGTGTATAGTCTCTGTTTGGTATAAGGGGTTGCCTGCACTTTGTCACACATGTATATGTAATATGCCTTTGGTCCTCAATAAAGATTAGTTGCTCACTTATCCAACATGGTATCAGTTGCCAGGTTCCTCTTCCTCTCCCGCACGCTGCAGCTCCGTGCCTAGCTTCCTCGTCGCCGGCCACCTCCTCCCTCGTCGCTGGCCATCTTCTCTGCGGCTGCAGCTGGCCGTCCGGCGCCGTCCTTGCGCCCGGCAGAAGTCTGCAGCTGCTCCTGCAGCTGCTCTGTCCGCGCCCGCGCCCAAGGATGTGACCAGGGACGCGCCCTGCCCGCCCCTGCCTGCTCCCGGCCGCGCTTCCAGTCCGCGCCATGCCTGCCCCCGGCTGCGCCCCAGCCGCTGCCAGGCTGCGCCATCTCCGCCCGTCCGCGCCCCGGCCGTGCCCTGTCCGCGCCCACGTCTGCTGCGCCGGCCGCCGACGCCTCAGCCTCCGGCTGGCCGCCGCCACTCCTTCCGCTGCCGCTGGTGCAGCCCAGGGCTAGCCCTCCTCCTGGGCTCCCCCTTCCTCCCGATTCCCCACTCAGGGCTGCATCGGGCTACCATGAGCCTCTCAGCCCTGATCCAGATCGGGGCGAGTTCACCAGAAAAAAAGGAGAAAAACAGAGATTCCTCATGTCTTCTTCGGGCTATGTTGTTGTTCCTCGGTGCTCAATGATCTTCGGTGGCACCAACTACGCTGAGTTTGTGGGGTTCATGTGCATCCATATGCTTGGTCTTCTTCTCTGGGGTGATCTTTCTGGTGAGGTACCCTGCCCGCCATGCCCTGTTGCGCCCGTGGCCAGAATCCCACCAGTGCCGCCGGTACTTGCTGCTGAGGCTTCTCAGGCTGACCGGGATGCAGCCAAGGCCCTTGATGATGCTGCAGTTGATGCTTAGGATCAACAGGTATTTGCTTATTCCGATGCTCTTTCGGTATATCACGATGATCTGTCTGCGCAATGATGATGCTCGTATTGCTGCTATTCTCACTGCGAGTGTCCTCCCTTAGTTCTCTTCGGAGTTCATGGGACTTGGCACAGTTGCAGCGATGTGGTCTTATCTCTGTCAGCGCTATCAGCCCTCTGGTGATGCTCTCTACCTATCGGTGGTGCGTCAGGAGCACACACTCCAGCAAGGTGATTCCTCTGTTGATGAGTTCTATTCATAGTGCTCTGCCATCTGGCGTCAGCTTGACTCTCTTCGGACAGTTGTTTGTGGCACCTGTCGTTGTTGTCAGACTACTAGGTCTGATCTGGAGTTTCAGAGGGTCCATGAGTTCTTATCTCATCTCCGTTCTGAGTTTGAGCCCAGACGTGCTCACTTGCTTGCTCGTGGTCGTGTCCCTATCTCGGAGGTGCTTGTCGAGCTTCGTGCTGAGGAGACCCGCCTTCGCTCTGCTAGTTTGCTGGTGGTTCCGTCTGTGTTGGCTGCTCGGTTTCCTGTGTCGTCTGCTCGGCTCACCGCCCCACCGCTCCTACCCACACCTTCAGGGGGGTGGGTTGCCCTGCTTATACTGAGAGGGACCAGTCGCATCATGACACCTTCTGTGGCTACTGCTCTCGGCCAGTTCATCCAGAGTCTGATTGCCGTGAGAAGAAGCGAGACTAGAGGCGCTCCTCTTCCAGTGGGACTCCTTGATCTTCCTCGACTCCGTCACTCACTGACCAGGACATTGTGAGGCTCAAGCGTCTCTTGGCTTCCTCAGGCTCTTCGTCGACCGGTTCCGCTGCTGCTGTGACTGCAACCATTTCTCCACCACCACAGGCATCTACACAGTCAGGTACATCTTCGTGGGTTCTGGATTTTGGAGCCTCCTTTCATATGTCATCTGATTCCTCTGTGTTGTCTTCTCTTCGACCTCTTGATTCGCCTGTTAATGTTCTTACCGCCGATGGCACACCTGTTCATGTTGCTAGTCGTGGTCTTCTTTACACTCCATCTTTTTCTGTTCCTAGTGTTTCACATGTTCCTCGCCTTACCATGAATCTTTTTTCCGCTGTCCAACTTGCTGATTCTGGTTGTCGTGTCATTCTTGATACGGACTCTTGCACCATTCAGGATCGTCGCACCAAGACTTTGGTTGGTGCTGGCCCCCGGCGCCGTGAGTCAGAGGGTCTTTGGGAGGTTGACTGGCTTTGTGTTCCATCTGCTGCCACCACTTCTGCCAGCTCCCATGCTCTTGCTACATCTTCGTGTGCGTCCTTCCAGCAATGGCATCATCTCGCCTTGGTCACATCTGTGGCTCTCGCTTGTCTTCTTTAGTTCGTCGGGGCCTCTTAGGGTCTGTATCTGGAGATGTTTCCTTACATTGTAATGGTTGCAGACTTGGCAAACAGACCCAGTTACCTTATCCTACTAGTGAGTCTGTATCTCAGAGTCCTTTTGACTTAGTTCATTGTGATGTTTAGGGTCTTGCTCCCTTTGATTCGAAAGGAGGTCATCGCTACTATGTTTTGTTTATTGATAATTTATCTCGCTACACTTGGCTCTACTTCATGAAATCTCGTAGCGAGGTTCTCTCTAAATGCAAATGATTTGCTGCCATGGTTCACACCCGGGGTTGTCCACGCCCATTCGTACTTTTCATGTTGACTCCGCTAGAGAGTATATCTCCCAGCTGTTGCATGGTTTTCTCGTGGAACTGGGTACTCTTGCCTAGTTCTCATGTCCTGGTGCTCATGCTCAGAATGGCTTTGCCGAACGTAAGCATCGTCATCTACTTGAGACGGCTCGTGCACTGATGCTTTCTGCTTCTCTTCTACCCCACTTTTGGACTGAGGTTGTTTCTGCATCCACCTACCTCATCAACATTCAGCCATCGACTGCTCTGCATGGTGGTGTTCTTATGGAGTGTCTCACTTGTCGATTTCCTGACTACTCAGTTCTTTGTATGTTTGGATGTCTGTGCTATGTCCTTCTTGCCCCGCGAGAATGCACCAAACTGACTGCTCAGTCGGTTGAGTGTGTTTTCCTTGGCTACAATGATGAGCACAAGGGCTATCGCTGTTGGGACCATGTTGGTCGCCGCTTGCGCATCTCGCGTGATGTGACCTTTGACGAGTCTCGCTCTTACTACCCACGTTCTTCTTCCTCGAGATTCTCTATGGACAATATTTCTTTTCTTCTTCTTCCCAATACACCCTGCTATGTGCCTCATGTTTCACCTCCTCCTCCTGCATCTCTCCTTCCTTCTCCTTCACCACCGATCCCATCTTCCCCATCCTCCTCCTTCACTTCTCCACCATCATCTCCAGTCCGTCACCCTCTATCACCGCTTCCTCTCCACTATACCTGTCGCCCTCGTTTTGAGGATGCTTCCCTTGACACGCCATCCACCTCTGGTGCACCTCCCTTCACGTCTCCCTCGGTTCATAACCTCCGTGCTCGAACTCGCCCCTGCTTGATCGCTACACACCTGATCCGTACGGTCTCTCTGTTATTACTGAGCTCACCACCTATCGGACTGCCATGACTCAGCCTGAATGGCAGCTTGCGATGGCTGAAGAGCTTGCTGCCCTTGAGCACTCTGGCACATGGGATCTGGTTTCTCTCCCTTCTGGTGTTCCTCCCATCACCTGCAAGTGGGTCTACAAGATTAAGACTCGCTCTGATGGTTCTCTTGAGCGCTACAAAGCGCGTCTTGTGGCCCGTGGTTTTCAGCAGGAGCAGGGGCGCGATTATGATGAGACATTCGCTCCTATGGCTCAGATGACCACTATCCGCACTCTTCTTGCTGTGGCTTCTGTTCGTCAACAGTCTATCTCTCAACTTGATGTTCAGAATGCTTTTCTCAATGGCGAGTTGCGTGAGGAGGTTTATATGCAGTCACCACCGGGGTACTATGCTCCTGATGGTATGGTCTGTAAACTTCGCCTCTCCCTCTATGGTCTCAAACAGGCCCATCGCGCCTGGTTTGAGTGCTTCGCCTCTGTGGTGACTGCCGCTGGTTTCTTGCCCAGCGATCATGATCCCGCGTTGTTTGTTCAAACGTTTCCTCGTGGTCGGACTCTTCTCCTTCTCTACGTTGATGACCTGATCATCACTAGTGACGACTCTGACTACACTGCCTTTGTTAAGGCTCGCCTTCGCGACCAATTCCTCATGACTGATCTTGGTCCACTTTGCTATTTTCTTGGGATTGAGATCTCCTCCACCTCTGATGGCTAATATGTCTCCAACGTATCCATAATTTTTGATTGTTCCATGCTATTATATTACCCGTTTTGGATGTTTATGGGCTTTACTTTACACTTTTATATCATTTTTGGGACTAACCTACTAACCGAAGGCCCAGCCAAATTGTTGTTTTTTTAGCCTATTTCAGTGTTTCGAAGAAAATGAATATCGAATGGAGTCCAAACGGAATGAAACCTTCGGGAGCGAGCTTTTTGGAACAAACGTGATCCAGGGGACTTGGAGTGGACGTCAAGCAATAGAGGAGGTGGCCACGAGGGTGCCCAGCGCGCCCCCTATAGGTGGGCGCGCCCCCCACCCTCATGGGCCCCTCGAGCATTCACCGACATACTTCTTCCTCCTATATCTACCCACGTACACTGAAACCATCGGGGAGCACCACGAAAAACTATTTCCACCGCCGTAACCTTCTGTATCCGCGAGATCCCATCTTGGAGCCTTCGTCGGTGCTCCGCCGGAGGGGGAATCGACCACGGAAGGCCTCTACATCATCTCCAAGGCCCTTCCGATGAGTTGTGAGTAGTTTACCACAGACCTTCGGGTCCATATTTATTAGCTAGATGGCTTCTTCTCTCTCTTTGAATCTCAATACAAAGTTCTCCTTGATCTTCTTGGAGATCTATTCGATGTAACTCTTTTTGCGGTGTGTTTGTCGAGATCCGATGAATTATGGGTTTATGATCAAGTTTATCTATGAGAAATATTTGAATCTCCTCTGAATTCTTTTATGTGTGATTAAGTTATCTTTGCAAGTCTCTTCGAATTACAAGTTTGGTTTGGCCTACTAGATTGATCTTTCTTGCAATGGCAGAAGTGCTTAGCTTTGGGTTCAATCTTGCGGTGTCCTTTCCCAGTGACAGCAGGGGCAGCAAGGCACGTATTGTATTGTTGCCATCAAGGATAAAAAGATGGGGTTTATATCATATTGCATGAGTTTATCCCTCTACATCATGTCATCTTTCTTAATGTGTTACTCTGTTCTTTATGAACTCAATACTCTAGATGCATGCTGAATAGCGGTCGATGTGTGGAGTAATAGTAGTAGATGCAGGCAGGAGTCGGTCTACTTGTCACGGACGTGATGCCTATATACATGATCATGCCTAGATAATCTCATAATTATTCGCTTTTCTATCAATTGCTCGACAGTAATTTGTTCACCCATCGTAATACTTATGCTATCTTCAGAGAAGCCACTAGTGAAACCTATGGCCCCTGGGTCTATCTTTTATCATATAAGTTTGTCATCTACTTTTATTTGGATCTTTTACTTTCCAATCTATATCATAAAAATACCAAAAATATATTTATCTTATCATATTATCTCTATCAGATCTCACTTTCGCAAGTGGCCGTGAAGGGATTGACAACCCATTTATTGTGTTGGTTGTGAGTTCTTGTTTGTTTCTGTAGGTGCATGGGACTTTTGAGGAGACTCCTACTGGATTGATACTTTGGTTCTCAAAAACTGAGGGAAATACTTACGCTACTATTGTTGTATCACCCTTTCCTCTTCAAGGAAAATCAACGCAAGCTCAAGACGTAGCAAGAAGGATTTCTGGCACTATTGCCGGAGAGGCTTCCACCAAGTCAAATCAAGATTCGACCTCCCGCCAGCGTGCGATTTTCGGCGCCGTTGCCGGGGAGGTCTTCTCTCAAGTCAAGACATACCAAGTACCCATCACAAACTCATCTCCCTCGCATTACATTATTTGCCATTTGCCTCTCGTTTTCCTCTCTCCCACTTCACCCTTGCAGTTTTATTTGCCCTCTCTTTCCCAATCTCCTCTCTTTTTCGCTTGCCTTTTTGTTTGCTTGTGTGTTGGATTACTTGTCGCTATGGTGCAAGATAATACCAAATTGTGTGACTTTTCCAATACCAATAATAATGATTTCCTTAGTACTCCGATTGCTCCTCTTAATGATGTTGAGTCTTGTGTAATCAATGCTGCTTTGCTGAATCTTGTTATGAAAGATCAATTCTCCGGCCTTCCTAGTGAAGATGCCGCTACCCATCTAAACAACTTTGTTGATTTGTGTGAGATGCAAAAGAAGAAACATACGCATAATGATATTGTTAAATCAAAGTTATTTCCCTTTCCACTTAGAGATCGTGCTAAAGTTTGGTTCTCGTCTTTGCCTAAGAATAGTATTGATTCATGGAATAAGTGCAAAGATGCTTTTATCTCTAAGTATTTTCCTCCTGCTAAGATCATCTCTCTTAGGAACGATATTATGAATTTTAAACAACTTGATGATGAGCATGTTTCCCAATCTTGGGAAATAATGAAATTGATGATTCGCAATTGCCCTACTCATGGTTTGAATTTATGGATGATCATACAAAAAATTTATGCCGGATTGAATTTTGCTTCTAGAAATCTTTTCAATTCGGCCGCGGGAGGCACTTTTATGGAAATCACCTTAGGAGAAGCTACTAAACTCCTTGATAACATTATGCCTAATTATTTTCTATGGCACACCGAAAGATCTGCTTGTAAAAAAGTGCATGCTATAGAAGAAATTAATGTTTTGAATCGAAAGATGGACGAACTTATGAAATTGTTTGCTAGTAAGAGTGCTCCTATTGATCCTAATGATATGCCTTTGTCTAATTTCATTGAGAATAATAATGAATCTATGGATGTGAATTTTGTTGGTAGGAATAATTTTGGTAACAATGCTTATAGGGGAAACTTTAATTCTAGACCGTTCCCTAGTAATTCCTCTAATAATTATGGAAATTCCTACAATAATTCTTCTGGTAATTTTAATAAGATACCATCTGATTTTGAGAATAGTGTTAAAGAATTTATGATCTCTCAAAAGAATTTTAAAGCCTTGCTTAAAGAAAAAATTCTTAAAGTTGATGATTTCACTAGGAACGTTGATAGACTTTTGCTTGATGTTGATTCTTTGAAACTTAGATCTACTCCTCCTAAGCATGATATCAACGAGTCTCTCAAAGCCATGAGAATTTCCATTGATGAGTGCAAAGAAAGAACCGCTAGATTGCGTGCTAAGAAAGATTGCTTTGTAAAAGCGTGTTCTTCTAGTTTCCATGAAAATAATGATAAAGATCTAAAATTATTGATGTGTCCCCTATTAAATCTTTGTTTTGCAATATGAATCTTAATAATGATGGGACTGGAGATGAGTCAACTTTAGTTAAAAGGCGTCCAAATGATTCGGAGTTTTTAGATCTTGATGCTAAATTTGGTAAAAGTGGGATTGGAGAGGTCAAGAATTTAAATAGCATTGAACCCACTATCTTTGATTTCAAGGAAATTAATTATGATAATTTTTCTTTAGTAGATTGTATTTCCTTGTTGCAATCCGTTCTGAATTCTCCTCATGCTTATAGTCAAAATAAAGCTTTTACCAAACATATTGTTGATGCCTTGATGCAATCTTATGATGAAAAACTTAATTTGGAAGTTTCTATACCTAGAAAACTTTACGATGAGTGGGAACCTACTATAAATATTAAAATTAAAGATCATGAGTGCTATGCTTTGTGTGATTTGGGTGCTAATGTTTCCACGATTCCAAAAACTTTATGTGATATTTTAGGTTTCCATGATCTTGTTGATTGCTCTTTAAATTTGCACCTTGTGGATTCCACCATTAAGAAACCTATGGGAAGGATCAATAATGTTCTTATTGTTGCAAATAGGAATTATGTGCCCATAGATTTTATCGTTCTTGACATAGATTGCAATCTTTCTTGTCCTATTATTCTTGGTAGACCTTTCCTTAGAACGATTCGCGCAATTATTGATATGAAGGAAGGGAATATTAGATTCAAATTTCCATTAAGGAAAGGCATGGAACACTTTCCAAGAAAGAAATTTAAATTACCTTATGAATCTATCATGCGAGCTACTTATGAATTGAGTGCCAAAGATGGCACTACATAGATCTATCCTCGCTTTTATGCCTAGGTTGGGGCGTTAACCAATAGCGCTAGTTGGGAGGCAACCAATTTTATTTTAGTTTTTTGTTTTTGCTTCTGTTTAGTAATAAATTTTTCATCTACCTTCTGTTTAGATGTGTTTTATGGTTTAATTAGTGTTTGTGCCAAGTAGAACCTATAGGATAACATATGGTGATGGTTAATTCGATTCTGCTGAAAAACAGAAACTTTGTGCGCATGAAAATAATTTTAGTAATTCACAGAAACGTGCTTTTGCATTGATTCGTTTTGCTATAGATCAATAGAAAAATTGCCCAGGATTTCCTATTTTGGTAGGATTTTTAGAGTTCCATAAGTATTCGGGAGTTACAGATTGCTACAGACTGTTTTGTTTTTGACAGATTCTGTTTTTCGTCTGTTGTTTGCTTATTTTGATGCATCTATGGCTAGTATTAAGTGGTATGAACCATAGGGAAGTTGGAATACAGTAGGTTTAACACCAATATAAATAAATAATGAGTTCATTACAGTACCTTATGTGGTGGTTTTGCTTTCTTGCACTAACGGAGCTTATGAGATTTCCTGTTGAGTTTTGTGTTGTGAATTTTTCAAGTTTTGGGTAAAGATTTGATGGACTATGGAATAAGAAGTGGAAAGAGCCTAAGCTTGGGGATGCCCATGGCAGCCCAAGATATTCAAGGATAACCAAAATCCTAAGCTTGGGGATGCCCCGGAAGGCATCCCCTCTTTCGTCTTCGTCTATTGGTAACTTTACTTGGAGCTATATTTTTATTCGCCACATGATATGTGTTTTGCTTGGAGTGTCTTGTATGATATTAGTCTTTGCTTTTTAGTTCACCACAATCATACTTGCTATACACACCTTTTTGGAGAAGCCCACTTGATTAGAATTTATTAGAATATGCTATGTGCTTCACTTATATCTTTTGAGCTAGATAGTTTTTGCTCTAGTACTTCACTTATATCTTCTAGAGCACGGCGGTGGCTTAATTTTGAAGAAATTGTTGATCTCTCATGCTTCACTTATATTATTTTTAGAGTCTCTTAAAACAGCATGGTATTTTCTATGGTTATAAAATTGGTCCCAGAATGATGGGCATCCAAATTGGGTATAATAAAAACTATCATAGAAAGTGAATTGGATGCTATGATCAATTTGATACTTGATAATTGTTTTGAGATATGGAGGTGGTGATATTAGAGTCATGCTAGTTGGGTGATTCTGAATTTAAAGAATACTTGTGTTGAAGTTTGTGGTTCCCGTAGCATGCACGTATGGTGAACCGCTTTGTGATGAAGTTGGAGCACAATTTTATTTATTGATTGTCTTCCTTATGAGTGGCGGTCGGGGACGAGCGATGGTATTTTCCTACCAGTCTATCCCCCTAGGAGCATGACTTTGTTTTCAATGGCTTGTACATTTTTTGCAATAAGTATATGAGTTCTTTATGACTAATGTTGAGTCCATGGATTATACGCACTCTCACCCTTCCACCATTGCTAGCCTTTCTTGTGTCGCGATATTTTCACCGGTACCATACACCCACCACATACCTTCCTCAAAACAGCCACCATACCTACCTATTATGACATTTCCATAGCCATTTCGAGATATATTTCCATGCAACTTTCCACTGTGTCGTTTATATGACAGGCATAATCATTGTCATATTGCTCTTTGCATGATCATGTAGCTGACATCGTATTTTTTGCAAGGCCACCTTCATAATTTTTCATACATGTCACTCTTGATTCATTGCATATCCCGGTACACCGCTAGAGGCATTCATATAGAGTCATATCATGTTTTAAGTATGGAGTTGTAATCTTGAGTTGTAAGTAAATAAAAGTGTGATGATCTTCATTATTAGAGCATTGTCCCAGTGAGGAAAGGATGATGGAGACTATGATTCCCCAATAAGTCAGGATGAGACTTTGGACTTTAAACAAAAGAGGCCAAAGAGCCCACCAAATAAAATAAGAAGGCCAAATAAGAAAAGAAAGGTCAAATTAAAAGAGAGAGAGAGAGAAAGAAAGAGAGAAGGGACAATGCTACTACCCTTTTTACCACACTTGTGCTTCAAAGTAGCACCATGATCTTCATGATAGAGAGTCTCCTATATTGTTACCTTCATATACTAGTGGGAATTTTTCATTATATAACTTGGCTTGTATATTCCAATGATGGGCTTCCTCAAATTTCCCTAGGTCTTCATGAGCAAGCGAGTTGGATGCACACCCCACTTAGTTTTTTTTGTTGAGCTTTCATACACTTATAGCTCCAGTGCATCCGTTGCATGGCAATCCCTACTCGCTCACATTGATATCCATTAATGGGCATCTCCATAGCCCGTTGATACGCCTAGTTGATATGATACTATCTTCTCCTTTTTTGTCTTCTCCACAACCACCATTCTATTCGACATATGGTGCTATGTCCATGGCTCACGCTCATGTATTGCGTGAAAGTTGAAAAAGTTTGAGATTACTAAAGTATGAAACAATTCCTTGGCTTGTCATCAGGGTTGTGCATGATTAAATACTTTGTGTGATGAAGATAGAGCAACATCCAGACTATATGATTTTGTAGGGATAACTTTCTTTAGCCATGTTATTTTGAGAAGACATGATTGCTTGATTTGTATGCTTGAAGTATTACATTTCTTATGTCACTATGAACTTTTATTTTGAATCATTTGGATCTGAATATTCATGCCACAATAAAGAAAATTACATTGAGAATTATGCTAGGTAGCATTCCACATCAAAAATTCTGTTTTTCATCATTTACCTACTCAAGGACGAGCAGGAATTAAGCTTGGGGATGCTCGATACGTCTCCAACGTATCTATAACTTTTGATTGTTCCATGCTATTATATTACACGTTTTGGATGTTTATGGGCTTTACTTTACACTTTTATATCATTTTTGGGACTAACCTACTAACCGGAGGCCCAGCCCAAATTGCTGTTTTTTTGTGCCTATTTCAGTGTTTCGAAGAAAAGGAATATCAAACGGAGTCCAAACGGAATGAAACCTTCGGGAGCGATCTTTTTAGAACAAACGTGATCCAGGGGACTTGGAGTGGATGTCAAGCAACAGAGGAGGCGGCCACGAGGGTTCCCGGCGCGCCTCCTACAGGTGGGCGCGTCCCCCACCCTCGTGGGCCCCTCGAGCATCCACCAACCTACTTCTTCCTCCTATATATACCCACGTACCCTGAAACCATCGGGGAGCACCACGAAAAACTATTTCCACCGTTGTAACCTTCTGTATCCGCAAGATCCCATCTTGGAGCCTTCGTTGGCGCTCCGCTGGAGGGGGAATCGACCACTGAGGGCCTTTACATCATCTCCAAGGCCCTTCCGATGAGTTGTGAGTAGTTTACCATAGACCTTCAGGTCCATAGTTATTAGCTAGATGGCTTCTTCTCTCTCTTTGAATCTCAATACAAAGTTCTCCTCGATCTTCTTGGAGATCTATTCGATGTAACTCTTTTTGCGGTGTGTTTGTCGAGATCCGATGAATTGTGGGTTTATGATCAAGTTTATCTATGAGAAATATTTGAATCTCCTCTGAATTCTTTTATGTGTGATTAAGTTATCTTTGCAAGTCTCTTCGAATTATCAGTTTGGTTTGGCCTACTAGATTGATCTTTCTTGCAATGGCAGAAGTGCTTAGCTTTGGGTTCAATCTTGCGGTGTCCTTTCCCAGTGACAGCAGGTGCAACAAGGCACGTATTGTATTGTTGCCTTCGAGGATAAAAAGATGAGGTTTATATCATATTGCATGAGTTTATCCCTCTACATCATGTCATCTTTCTTAATGTGTTACTCTGTTCTTTATGAAATTAATACTCTAGATGCATGCTGGACGGTCGATGTGTGGAGTAATAGTAGTAGATGCAGGCAGGAGTCGGTCTACTTGTCACGGACGTGATGCCTATATACATGATCACGCCTAGATAATCTCATAATTATTCGCTTTTTTATCAATTGCTCGACAGTAATTTGTTCACCCACCGTAATACTTATGCTATCTTGAGAGAAGCCACTAGTGAAACCTATGGCCCCCGGGTCTATCTTTTATCATATAAGTTTGCCATCTTCTTTTATTTGGATCTTTTATTTTCCAATCTATATCATAAAAATACCAAAAATATATTTATCTTATCATATTATCTCTATCCGATCTCACTTTCGCAAGTGGCCGTGAAGGGATTGACAACCTCGTTATTGCGTTGGTTGCGAGTTCTTGTTTGTTTGTGTAGGTGCGTGGGACTTTTGAGGAGCCTCCTAATGGATTGATACTTTGGTTCTCAAAAACTGAGGGAAATACTTATGCTACTATTGTTGCACCACCCTTTCCTCTTCAAGGAAAACCAACACAAGCTCAAGACGTAGCAATGGCTTCTACATCTCCCAAGAAAAATATATTTAGGATCCTCTTGCTCGTGCTGTCTCGGTGATGAGCGCACAGTTGTGACTCCTATGGAGCTCAACGTGCAGCTTCGTGGCTCTAATGGTGACCCTCTTCCTAATCCCATTCGCTATCGTCACCTTGTTGGTAGTCTTGTCTATCTTGATGTTACGCGTCCCGACATCTCCTATCTTGTTCACATCCTAAGTAAGTTTGTTTCGGCCCCCACCTCTGTCCATTATAGTCATCTCCTCCGTGTTCTATGATATCTTCGTGGCACGATCTCTCAGCACCTTTTCTTTCCCCGCTCCAGCTCTCTTGAGCTCCAGGCCTACTCTGATGCTACATGGGCTAGTGATCCCTCTGATCGACGCTCGTTGTCTGCTTATTGTGTCTTTCTTGGTGGCTCTCTCATTGCCTGGAAAACAAAGAAACAGACTGCAGTTTCTCGCTCGAGTACAGAGGCTGAGTTGCGAGCCATGGCTATGTTGACAGCTGAGGTGATCTGGTTACGATGGTTACTTGAGGATTTTGGTGTGTCTGCTACTACCTCGACTCCCTTACTGTCTGACAGTACTGGTGCTATCAGTATTGCGTGTGACCCGGTGAAGCATGAGCTCACCAAGAACATCGGTGTGGATGCCCACTTTGTTCGTGCTGCTGTGCAGGATCAGACACCCGCTCTTCACTATGTTCCCTCTGAGTTACAGTTGGCGGACTTCTTCACAAAGGCACAGACTCGAGCACGGCATGGCTTTTTCCTCTCCAAACTCAGTGTTGTTGATCCACCATGAGTTTGAGGGGGGGAGGGGTACCGTGTTAGATGTGTATAGTCTCTGTCTGGTATATCCCCATTGTATAAGGGGTTGCCTGCACTTTGTCACACATGTATATGCAATGGCCTTTGGCCCTCAGTAAAGATTAGTTGCTCACTTATCCAGCAAACTGGACACCTACTTTTATTTAAGAAGCTCTGCAATCATGTACTTCAGGTTCTTCTCCCCCTCCAGCTTATATATCCCTGTCTTTTTATAATTTCATTCCCTCGCTTTGTGGAAATTTGTAGTTGTCCCATCAAGAATCTTCTTTCATGCCAATTCTGCCTTCACCTGAATCAAAGCATGTTCTTTTTGGGCCTTCAGCGCTTATTTTAGTTGTTCGTTCACCACTTTCTAAAGAACATCATTCACATTACCGAGCTCAGCCTATAGCTTCCTTTCTCTAATAATCTTGAAATTTCTTTCAGCACTCACAAGATTACCCCTAACTCTACACCTTTACTCCTCTTGGCCAATGATTTTCTTTAGTGATTCTGCCAACTCCAAATCAACACATTCAACAAAATTCACAAGTAATTCCTTCCTGCATAATATAAAATAACATATGTAGATATTGTTCAGGACCTAACACATGACGTAATATATGAAAAAACATGTTAAATTCAGTTGAAATTAGAAAATCCCCCAAATCAACCCTAACCGTAGATATTAATAACAAGGCACTCACATCGCTACCCAACGAATCACCGCCAAATCCTTTAGAAGAATGGGACCCATCTCCCCATGACACCACCATAGCGGCAAAGTTGTGGTAGTCAGTCCACTATGGCGCGACCGCAAGAGCGTGGGGAAAAGAACAGAGAGAATTGGGGAACACAAGAGAGAGAGACCTATTGTTTCGGCTTTTTAACCACTCGAGCAAATGACCTAATGGCCTCATCCGTGAGTCGTCTATGTGTGCCATGTCAGCCTGACTAGTGGGTGCCAACAGTCATAAATGTTTAGGATGAGCAAATTGGTAGATCAGCGTTCCGTGTTACAACCCTACCCCAATATTGGTTATGTGATAACCTAGCCAAAAATTGCCTTTTGTGTGTAATTTACTCTCTTGAAAGATGTCACTAACTAGTTGAGATCACACTGTAAGGGGCTGCTCCTATTTTGCAGTGGGAGCACCTAAACGGAGAGTGCCCTCCCTAGTGAGCGTGCGGGACAAGCGCGTTCTGGCTAGGCTCCACGAGTGGCGTTTCCTTGTAGCTCATTCTAGTCTTTTTTAGATTTTTGTTTTCTCTATTTTTTTGGTTTTTCTTTTGGTTTTCATTCAAGCTGTTATCACTAGTAAATATTGCAATAATATTTACACCATCCATCCCAAAATAAATATCGCTGAGTTGGTACAACTTTGATACAGAGGAGTAGTTGTCAAATTGATATCTAGGAATACATGTGATCCTCTATACAGAAAGGGAGGGCATATTAAACTTAGACCACTTAACACTATTTTTGTTCTAACAGATTGTGCCAGCTGGTAAACGTGTTATGCAACCTCTTGGAGGATCGCACAACCCATAGTTTTAGGAATGTTCCAAGTATCTGCTTCGTCATTTGTATTCGCTGATCCTTTTGCACTAGACGAAGCCCCATAGCACTCTTAATGTTCCTACCTTGTCGTCTGGCTCTTCGTGCTCCGAGCTTTCTTTCAGCACTCGTCTTCTCCACGCATACGTGTGCACTGCCATGGTTAAACCTCCAGCATACCTGGTACGACATAGCCTCGGTATTATGATGAAGATAATCTATCGCCTTAGGCATCATCATCTCATCGAGTTGGTCCAGGTGAACATTTACATGCGTGAGGTGGTGTCGATTCTCTCTATCGATCACTTCTATTGTGGAACCAAGAGACTTAGGGTCCTCAAGAGAATCATGAGGCATGAATAATATTCCAAGCTTCAATGGTTCGCAATTTTCCAAAGATGACTTGTCATCATGACCACCAAGTACGGTTGATCCTGGCAGGTTTTTGTACTCAGACAGTGAGATGTGATGCTGCAAAAACACTTGGCAGACTGGTTCAGGAAATATGCTCGAAAACTTCAATTTGTTTCCGCTTCCATTGCAGCTACTATGGCAAGAAGGCACACCGCCGTGCTCGAATCCTTGACAACATAATGGATCTGGGCGGAACCATTCAGTCAAAGCTCCATCGACATGAGCCAAGTGTTTCTTGTGTGCAATATAGGAGAAATCTTGCATAGGGAGATGGGTGATCTCCTTGATAACAAAGTCGGTGGTAGACTTGAAGTGAGGTGTCATAACTCGCAAGCACTTGACTATGGTTCCGATTATGTCTGTACTCTCAGACAGATGCAGCATGACCCCGAGGCAAAAACTATTTTTGGGCACCTTGCAATCTTTGTAAATGAAGGATAGAAAGGCTTCCATCCCATGCTCCTGGAAATTGATCGGCCTTATGCGGAAGTAGTGATACTGACCTTGCGGGTGCAACAACTGATACATGATCATTTTGCCCATGAAGATCTGCCCAATGAGAGGGTCGAAGAACAGGTTCTGACGTGGTGTCCCGCCGAGCTGCACATATCTGATAAATTCATCAGCACCATCAGCAAGCCTCTCGAATCTTCGAACAGCAGCGGCGGTGGCACTCCCTGTACAGTGATGATCATTGCCATGGCTAACGAAAGAGGAGATGAACACCCTGGTCGCATGAGCCATCCGTCTAGGAAATGAGGATTTCTTTACCACCTGATGGGCCTCGCCTTCTTCCCGAGAAAGCAGCTTACATCTGCGTGCTACGTCATCGCAGTCCTGGGCAGTGCGCTTGAGCTTCTTTCGCCAACGAAGGAGAGACGTGTCGGTGATCAGCCACTTGTTGGACGTTTGGACTGCAGCCTCCATTTTGATGCGTGCCATCTCCAACCTCTCTAGGCCACCGTCTCCTGCTGCTTCTTCATCTGCTTTGTCCTCGTTTTTGCAGGTAGGGGCAATGACAGAAATAATCCGGCTAACTGCTTCCCCAACAATGACAGACTTGACCATCTCAGCCATGGATTGTGATCTCTGAGTAGCGTGCTAATTAGTAAACGAGAAATGGAATAGCCTTGTTGCTCTCCCTGGCTATCTCTCACTTTTGTTGCTTTTATAGTTTTATTAGTACTATATTTTTCTTTCGTTGGCTGTGCTGAACCAAGTGAGCGACTGAAATAACTAGGATCTCGTGGATAACAAGGAGGCGGGGATAGAGCCGGCTGGTGCTTGACTTGTTTTAAAATAATTAAGTATTTGGAACACCGCATGCATGACATGATAGTATGAGACACCCATGCATGACATGAGTTTGTCGACACTTTAATACTCCCTCCGTTCCTAAATACATACGGAGCGAAATGAGTGAATCTACATTCTAAAATATGTCTATATGCATCCGTATGTGATAGTTCATTTGAAATCTCTAAAAAGACAAATATTTAGGAATGGAGGAAGTACTTTACTGTCCGACACGGATGCTTAAATAAGAAGGTTCAAATGTTCGATTTTTTTTCAAAAGTAGCACATTTTTATAGCAATTTCGGAAACTAGCAGTGTCGATACGTTATTTGCAAAACTAGCGGCCCGTCGGTCAACGGTTGGCTGAAGTGGACCTTTTCGGCCTGCGGAAGCCCGAAGACACGTCTTCGGTTAAGCCAGGCCGAAGCGTGCGCGAACTGGGCCGAAGACGGGCCTCTTCGGCCAGCCAGAGACCGAAGATGGGCCTCTTCGGCCAGCCAGCGACCGAAGAGGTCTTCGGCTTACCAGTGGCCGAAGAGTAGCGGATAAGGCCCGAGCGGCATCTTCTTTCTCCTCTCGCTGTTCTTCCTCTGTCTCTCTCGTTCCTCTCTGTACATCGCCCCCCTCGCTGATCTCTTCGTTTCTCCACCTATTTTCGAATCCAAAGCACAGAAACGGTAGATCGTAGCCATCTCCATCGGCCTACGGTCATTTTTTCCCAATGGGATAGCTATTTGTGCGTACAAGTGAGGTGGAGTCATGATGGGGTGAGGAGGAGAGGCCATGGTGGGCTGAGGAGGAGGAGGTGGTTTGGCTGGTGAGGAGGAGGTGCAGCTTCGTGCCGCTGAGGGGGTGGCGTTGGTGGTGTCTGTTGGTGCAAGTTCTTCGTGAGGTGGCCACACGCGTCGATGGTATAATCACGCGTCACATTTTATTAGTGTTAATTGGTTTGTGTTGGCATTTTAGCGGATAGTTAGTGTAGCCGGTAACAATTTTTTCATTGCGATTAATTAGAAGGTGGCAATGTCTGACAGGTGAAAATGTCTGTATCAGTAAATTTGACTGTTTACTATGGCCCTGGTAATGTTCGATATAATGAGTTGGGGGTTGATCTTAGCGAGTTTAAAAATGGCGTCATGACACTTTCAGACCCGGACAGAGTGGACATTAGACAGTTGAAGCACTGGTTGACTACTAGTTTTGGGTTGGATTCTGAAGTATGTTCCGTCAGTATTCATGCATTGTGGACCAAATCCTGTAAAAATGTCAAGTGGGAGTTGCTGCCGATAGATAGGAGCCAGCATTGGTTGACCCTGTTAAGTCATTGCCGAGACCGAAGAATCCACCCATATGTCCTAGTGCAGCCAGTGGCGAAGGAGGAGAATACCGTACAACTCCATGTGGGGTATGAACCCGGCCAGGGTAGTCGAGTTGCTAACGAGATTCATTTATCCGGGTCACAGCCACCGGATGTGGATCCTAGCCAAACCGAGAAGGATTCAGACTACATGCTGGACAATGTTTGTGGTCATGATATTGGGCAGAATATTCAGTCGATAATATTAGCTGGTTCTGGTGTTGCTGATGGGGATGAGGAAGGCGATGAAATGCAGAGGGTGGTGGAGGAAGAGAACGATGATGGATATGCAGAGGATCTGGATTCTGAAAATTCTGAGGATGAAGTGGAGGTACCGATTCCTTCTGCATGGAATCAGGACATATCCACCGGCCTTACTGTGAACGATGGCCATGAGACTCCATGGCAATATAATCTGAACCAAGTCCAGATAGGGGCTATGTTTGATACAAAGAAAAAATTAAAGTATGCAGTGATAGAGTGGGCTATGTCTACTCAGAGGGTTTTCCGGACAGACAGATCAAACCCAACAAACTATACCGTGAAGTGTGTTGAAACAGGTTGTCCTGCGAAGGTGCACGGGCACGTGCCGAAGTATAACATCCACTGGGTTGTCACGAATGTGGTCCCACATAATTGTGTGAGGAAAAACTTGTTGGTTCGTCATCCAAACCTGACTTCAACTCTCATTGCGCAACTCATGTATACTGAGATAGTGGAGAAAAAAGATATGGAAGCAAAACACATCCAGACAGCAGTGAAGGTCAGATGGAATTATGACATTCGTTATGGGAAGGCTTGGAGGGCTAAGCAGAAGGCTATGGAGGAAAGGTTTGGGACGTTCTTTGACTCATATGATAATGTTGTCCGTCTCCTGGATGTACTGAAGGAGAGGAATCCCGGCACTTATGTTAACGTACAACATACAAGGTTGCTGAGTATACCAGGTTTCAAGGTGTTGAAACGAGTATTATTCTCTTTCGCTATGTGCATTGAAGCTTTCTGGCATTGTCCTCCTGTGATGTTTGTGGATGGTACATTCCTGACTGGTCAGTACAAAGGGCAAATCCTGACTGCCATTGGCGTGGATGGAAACAATCAAATCATTCCACTTGCCATGGCATTTGTGGAGGGTGAGAACTTTCTGAGCTGGGTGTGGTTCTTTCGGCAAGTGAAAATTGCCATCGTGAAGGATCGACCAAACGTGTGTGTCATTCATGATAGGCATGCTGGTATATTGAACGCTGTGAAGACACTAAGGAATCCAACAGTAGACGAACCAACACCTTGGAAGGATTTGCAGAGCCGGTGGTGCATGCGCCATCTTGGGGCTAACTTTTTCTCACAGTTTAAGAACAAGCGGTTGATGAACTTGTTTAAAAAATTGTGCAAGCAGAACCAGGAGCGTAAATACCAATTTATTTGGTCAAAACTTGATGAGTTTACTAAGAAGCGGGTCCGTGCCAGGAAGAAAATGGAAAAGGACCAACAACAATTAGCAACACTCATGGTGGAGCTAGAGGAGCCAGTTGGTCTCTGTGACTTGCTAGCAATTGACCCTCTTAATACTAAGAGAAAGAAGGGGAGGGCAATAAAGGATTTTTCAGAGTGGATAGAAAAAGAGCCTCCCGTGAATTGGTCTTTGTTGCATGACACCCATGGAGCTAGGTATGGCCACATGACAACCAACCTTGCAGAGCTGTATAACTTTGTACTCAGAGGGAATAGAGCATTGCCACTCACAGCTATTGTGGAGGCTGTATTCCATGGCACTTTGAGATATTTCAGAGACCGACACGAGTTAGCAAAGAAGCATATTATAGATAATCAGAACACACCTTACTATAGCCGTGTCATGGAGTATATGGCAGAGAAGATAGAGAAAGCAAAGAAGCACACTGTGAGACTCGTAGGTAATCAGGAAAGGAGGTATGAGGTTCAGCTACCTACCGATGGTTTTGGTTTTGCGAATGAGGTGAAGACGCATGAGGTAAAAATTGGAACGGAATTTTATCCAACGTGTGAGTGTACATGCAACAAACCAAAGTTGTTGCACCTGCCTTGCTCACATGTGTTGGCTGCCTGTGGCCAGATTGAGTTGGCTGCCGTCTCCTTTGTGTCGCCATACTACTTAAAAGAGGTTGTATTGAACACATGGACCAGTGAGATGACAGGGTTTAGAGTCGTTGGCAATTTCAACAAGGTTAACGACGGTGAGAGAGTATACATCCCGGATCCAGAACTTCGGCGAACAAGCAGGGGTCGACGTAAGGCCCGTCGAATCCCAAATGATATGGACCAATCTGAAGCTGGTGGAGCAACCAGACAATGTTTGCTATGCACGGCTTATGGGCATAGGATGAAATATTGTCCTGACCTGAACAAAGATGGTGCTTCCACATCGACGAGTGCTTCCACATCGACGGCTGCAACAACAGGAGCAAGAGGCGGACGTGGTCGTGGTAGTCGAGGCCGAAGGGGAGGACGAGGAAGGAATAACTCTGTTTTATTTTGGGAGAATGTTTTAATTTGGGGGAGAATGTGGGGGAGAATGTGGGGGAGAATGTTTTAATTTGTGGGGGAGAATGTTTTAATTTGTAATATCGTCTGGACTATGTTTTATTTTGCAATGTCTGAACTATGTATTAATTTGTAATGTCAGCTGGACTATATTTTACTTTGTATGTCCGAACTATGTATTAATTTGTAATGTCGACTGAACTATGTTTTACTTTGTATTTCTGAACTATGTATTAATTTGCAATGTTTGGACTATGTTTTGATTGCAGATATGTCTTTGTATCCGTTGCTTAATGGTACGATTGATAGAGGTCAGGGCTGCACTTATGCAAGGGGGCAAGAACTTAGACGTTTTGGTCACTCGCACCCCGAAGACTAACTGGATGATACACCCTTCATGGGTTGATAGGTATTGATACATATAGTGCCTTACATGTTTGACATAGGTATTGAAACATATAATTACTTACTTTTCATGCTACATTCTCTTTTTTTTGTAGGTTAAGTTGGGCTGGACTTCTACCCTTGGCACGGCTGGTTGAGGGTACGTTGGAAGAGTGGGTTGACCATCCGAACTTGGATGAGGCAGGTGAACCAATGCAGTTGAAAAAGAGGCAAGTGAAACGATTCTCTTACGACAGGTCACTCCTTACTTGCTTAGTAGATAGATGGAGACCAGAGACACACACCTTTCACTTTCCCTGGGGAGAGATGGCGCCTACTTTACAGGATGTCTCCTACTTGTTGGGATTACCTTTGGCCGGTGATGCCATAGGTCCTTTAGAGGCAGAACCTGGCTGGCTTGCAAATATGCAGGCCCGTTTTCTAGCTGCGGTGCCAACTGCTACGGGCTTAAACGATGATACTCACGGGCCACGTTTTAGGTGGTTGAGCCAGTTTCAGGTAACCTTCGTGGCCACATGACTATGTTTTTTTAGTTACCAATAGTACATCGTTCACACAATTGTATGTTTTCTATGTAGATTGTCTCATTAGGATACCCCGCAGTAGATTTGTCAGGCGCACAGATTGATCGATCCCTAGATGCATATATTCTATGGTTGTTCGGCAAGACGATGTTCACGGAGAACCACGTGACCACTGTTGATGCACGATTCATCGGTATTGCACGAGATATAGCTGACGCACGTTGACCTGCGGATATTGTCCAGAGGAGTTTTGGTTCTGCCGTGTTAGCAGCTACGTATAGAGGCTTGTGCAAAGGTTGCTTATTGAAGTCTAGAAAGTCAGGTCTGGTTGGATGTCCACTATTGTTGCAGCTCTGGTCTTACGAGAGATTCCCTATTGGACGACCCTATGTCTCCATTGACACACCGTTTGGGTTGGAGGACATGGCAGCGGCTTACGTGCCTGCTATCGGCGACTTGCCTACTATGGGATCTGTTTGGGCACGGAGAGAGGTAGTTTTAAATTATGTAATTCCTTCGATTATTTTTGCAGTGCAATAGTATTACTAATGTAAATTTGTTGTCATGTACAGAGACAGTTTGCACATACCTAGGTGAAGGGCTGCTACCCGTCCTTCACGGTGCAGTTTGATAGTTTGCACGAGGATCAAGTTATCTGGGAGCCCTACTCGTATCAGACTATAACATCCAGGTATCCAGTTGGGATCTCTGCCTTATGCACTAGAGATCGGCACTACTGGATGACCAAGGCAAAGTTGGTGTTCGACGTGACGGTTGAGGAGATGGCTCTTTATAGGGTGATGAGACAGTTTGGTCTATGTTAAGAGCCTGCAATTCCAGATATTCCATGGATACCAGACCACGTTCACAAGTAAGTAATAATATTAAAGTTGTCAGCACTACATTCAGAATATATCTAACCATGCAACGCGCATGTCAATCTGATTAATCTGTCAATCTCAGGTACAGTCGCGTAGGAGGAAACAAGTCCATGGCTGTTTGGCTTCAGAGCATTAGCCCTTACGTTCAAGAATGGACTACGGCACCAACAAATATATGGAATGAGGTTGGGCCCTTTGACTGGGACAAGTTTGGGTTGTATTTACAAACTTACCGGCATACAACGAGGATCTACTTGGTTCCATCAGCTGCTCCTGATCAGATTGAAGCCCCTCTGACCAGCGATATGTACCCAACTACCTCTGTTGTGGGAACGAGACACCACGCAGTATGTGTCATGCTTCTCATATGTGTAGTTCTATCATAACCTTATCATATACAATGGGTTAACTCTTCATGTGCAGAGTGACTTGACAGTCCAGGCGCGAGAGGAGGTTTCCGCTTTAATGCGGCAGGTTGAGAGGGGGGATACTATCCCACAGCCAGAGCACCTCTCATGGTTGAGGCGTATGGATGAGAAGTTAAGAGGGATTTACGCATCACTTACATGTAGGCGATCTACGGATGTTGTCATTCCTCGTCCCGCGCATCGGCCCCCACGTCCCTCTGTCCATCGTTCAGAACCACGACACTCTGTGCAACATTCAGAACCACGACACTCCGTGCAGCAACCACGCCTCTCTGTGCATCAACCATCTCCTTCACAACCAGGGAGCTCTTCCTGGAATCAGCCATCGCCTTCTCAACCAGGCACCTCTTCCTGGTCTCATCAAATGGAACTAGGTAACACTACTTTGTACATTCTTTTCAACATTGTAGGTTCGCAAATTAATTTTACCCGTTTTACTATATTGCGGTAGGCAACCAGTCGCGACAGTTCATGCATTCAGTGCAATCACCGATATTTAGTGGTGCTGGATGTAGATTAGAGGGCTATGGCGATGACGATGACCAAGCTGAAAACATTTATGACTTCTCGCACACGGTGTTTCACACTCCACCACCACCACCGTCGCAGGAGACACAGACAGTGACAGACGAGGTTATCTATGGTCGTGGTTTTCGTGAGCATCGTCCACCGCCTCAGCGCTTATCGCCTTCCGGTCCTCGCCCGAGGAAGACCCAGATTCGTCGTCGACCCCCGCAGTGATATGATTATCTATGTATGAGTCATTATCTATGTTAGTTTCAGACTATTCGCATACGTGAGTCAGTATTTATGTATGAGACATGCTTCATGTATGTGTTACTATTGCACTTGCTTCTATCTGATAAGGAGACATATATCGTTTTATGTATGCGAGAGACATATTACTATTAATTCGCATTGTTATTCCAGTTACATTTTCAAAGAGACTACAACCGATAATTAAGATACAAGCACATCTAAATTAAACGGTGCGGTTGAACTTAATAAATACAGCTTACATACTACAAAATGAAATTAACGTAGAACATAATGCCCTACTTGTTGAGGTACAAGAGGAATACAGCTTACATACTACATGAAGTCATCATCGTCATCCTCTGTTGATGCAGAACTCTTGCCCTTCGACGATGCAGAACTCTTGCCCTTCGTGGATGCAGAACTCTTGCCCTTCGACGATGCAGAACTCTTGCCCTTCGTGGATGCAGAACTCTTGCCCTTTGACGATGCAGAACTCTTGCCCTTCGATGATGCGGAACCCGGGAGCGGCGGCATGAAGATATCATCTTCGTCCTCGCTCTCCTCAGTCCATAAAAATGGATGCTTTTCTAAAGTCCTTCTAAAAGTTTCACTCTTCGGCTCCACTACCTTCTTCCACCTTTCATTCAACCTAAGAAGTTCTTTACGTACCTCCGCATAAGTCCTTTCAGGCCACCCAGCCCTACGTAATTGGTGAGCCAACTCATTCATTATGGTGTCACTACCGGTGAGTTCTTCCCATGGAACTATCCTATTGTCCATCCTGAAATCGGTAGCTAGCCTCAGAAGAGTGCTGCTCATCTCAGGGTGAAAACTACGATCGAAAGGATAATGGGACATCTCGACTACACTGGACTGCTATTCACCTCCGGGTCAAGGGGGTTTTATAGGTAGAGAGGAGAGAAAATGGCGGGAAAGAACGACTGGGGTATGGAGGGAAAGAGTTGGCGGGAACATATGGCGGGAAAGGGTTGGCGGGAAACGGGTGGTGGGAACATATGGCGGGAAAGGGTTGGCGGGAAACGGGTGGCGTGAACATATGACGGGAAAGGGTTGGCGGGAACATATGGAGGGGAAAGAGTTGGCGGGAAAATATTTACGGAAAGGGCTGTGCAATTTTTTTTTCATTGCAAAATGGTTACACAACATTCGTAAGTCATAATAAAAAACCCTTTTCGGCCTACAGTAAGTAGAAGAGCGCAACCATGCAACTTCGGTCACCTGTTCACGCGAAAAGGTGGGGCCCGGGGACTCTTCGGCCTACGGTTAACCAAAGAGTGCTCTTCGGCCTATGGAAAGCTGAAGAGTCCTTTTCGGCCTAGTTGGGGCACACTTCGGCCAACGGGAGGCAGAAGTGCCCTCTTCGGTCAACGGCTGGCCGAAGAGCCACTCTTCGGCCAATGGGAGGCTGACGGGATGCTAATTTTGCAAATAACTTGTTAGCACTGCTAATTTCCGAAATTGCTGTAAAAACCATGCTAATGTGGTCCATCGCCATCACCATCACATTGCCAGCCGAACTCTGTCGATAAGCCCCGTGAAAAACATCATTGATGCCCTCACAGCCTCACGTACAACAACTTCTTCGTAAATATTAATCTAGTTGGAAGTTGGCCGCTTAGGAAGCTTCACAAGCGCAAGAATGAGTACCATGACTTTGTCTCGTTAAGCCCCCTTTATGGCACACCCTAGCGTTAAACTGTGTGCGATGAAGGCATCCTAGCATTAAAATTTGAACAACTTGCAAATTAAAAGATTGTGTGTGACCCCTGACTCATCGCGCATGATTGGCCTTGGGCCAAGTGTGTGCGATTACTGGCACAGCCATCACACACGTATTGCAAAAGTAAACCATATGTGAACTTTAGCATATGGTCCGAAACATATAATCGAGTGCGATAATGAGGCACGTCACACACATTTCAGCTTGGTGCATCGTCTGTGATACAGGCAAATGATTGGCTCGCATAGCTATGTTCTATGATTGCTACCATCACCCATGGTTCTTCAAAATTACTTGTGTTCAAAGTTTTTCAGCCGATGAATTCAAACATATTGTATTTCGACGTCGGAATTACTTAATAGTCGTCGGCCATCTGTACATAGCATGGACATCACACTGGAATTCGCTATGTACTCAACATGATGATGGCCGATTGTTTATTAATTATTATATCCCACATCTCGAATTGGCTGTCACGAAGTTTTGTCGTCGGTGACCCTTATCCTGTGACAAAAGGTGTTTGCTCTGTAGCAAAGAATGGACATCAACTAGATGATGGAGCGGTAGGTCACCTGATGGCCCTGGTTGGTACAAAGAGGGAGCACACCTAAGACCGGATGCTCATGCAGTGCCTTGCACTACTATGTGCTCTTGTGCTCCCCTAGGCCGAATCTGGAGGACCCTCCTCGTGTTGTTGCCATCACGATGATAACGGATGGCCCGGCTTAGTGGAGAAGTTGATGTGGATCCCTGGTAGGATCTTAGGCCAGGTCACAAGAGTTATCATGTTGTTATATGTGTGGCACGACAACAAGGGTGTCAACCAGGACGTGGTAAGGATGTAAAGAATAGACACGGCCATTTCATGTCTTCTTCCTCGCTCATTTCAGTGCCATGGTATAGTGTTTTATTAGTGTATACCCCGTTGTCACGCACGGGCAATTCTGTTTGGGCTATGACCACACCGCTGCCTCCTGGCCATGCCCACATGGCCACAACAATACGGACAATGGAGCTCCATGGGCCAACCTGGACTGTAGAAGGACAAGTTATGGCTGTGCAATCGCGATATATTGATCGGTGCACCAGGCACGTATATATAAGTACAGAGGTGGGCCACAACCTCAACTATACAAGGAAAACAGGAGGTGGGCCCTACACACACATATACACGTACACAATATACTCAACACCCCCCCCCCCCCCCCCCCGCAGTCGAAGCGGCGCCAGTGACGCAGAGACTGGAACGAAACTCCTCAAAGGTGGAAGTCGGCAGTCCCTTCGTCATCACATCAGCGAACTGCTGAGCAGTCGGCACATGGAGAACCCGCATGCGTCCAAGAGCCACCTGCTCGCGCACAAAGTGAATGTCCAGCTCGATGTGTTTCGTCCGGCGATGATGAACGGGGTTGGCGGAGAGGTACACCGCAGAGACGTTGTCGCAGTGGACAACCGTAGCCTGGGAGACATCGTGATGTAGCTCCTGAAGTAACTGTCGAAGCCAGGTGCACGCGGCAACAGCGTTGGCCACAGCTCGGTACTCAGCCTCCGCGCTAGAGCGCGAAACCGTGGGTTGTCGCTTGGACGACCACGAGACGAGGGAAGGACCGAGGTAGACGCAGTAGCCAGAGGTGGACCGTCGAGTGTCGGGGCAGCCGGCCCAGTCTGCATCGGAGTAAGCCACCATCTCCAGAGAAGTGGACGCCGTGAGTGTCAACCCAAGGGACATCGTGCCGCGGATGTAGCGAAGGATCCGCTTCACGAGAGTCCAGTGAGAGTCACGAGGGGCGTGCATGTGGAGACACACCTGCTGGACAGTATACTGAAGATCCGGTCTGGTGAGAGTCAAGTACTGTAGGGCGCCGACAATAGACCGGTAGAACGGAACATCCGACGCAGGAGAACCCGCAAGAGCAGAAACCTTGGCCTTCGTGTCAACAGGAGTAGCAACCGGATGGCAGTTGAGCATGCCAGCGCGCTCAAGAAGCTCATGGGCATACTTCTGTTGATGAAGAAAGAAACCGTCCGGACGCCGAACGACCTCAATGCCAAGGAAATAATGGAGAGCACCCAGGTCCTTGATAGCGAACTCGTCACGCAGCCGGAGAGTAATCTGCTGAAGAACGGCTGCGGAGGAGGCTGTCAGGATGATGTCGTCGACGTAAAGCAGCAAATATGCAGTCGTGTCACCGTGGCGATAGACAAACAGTGAGGCATCCGAGCGAGTGACGCTGAAGCCCAGTGTCTGAAGAAACCCGGCGATCCGCTGGTACCAGGCGCGGGGTGCCTGCTTGAGCCCGTAAAGAGAGCGCGACAGCAGGCACACATGGCCGGGGAATGAGGCGTCGACGAAACCGGTGGGTTGCTCACAAAACACCTGCTCCTCAAGATGGCCGTGGAGGAAGGCGTTGGAGACATCCATCTGGTGAACGAGCCAGCCGCGAGAAATGGCGAGCTGGAGGACAGTGCGGATCGTG
The DNA here is from genome assembly GCF_018294505.1 of Triticum aestivum. Lineage (NCBI taxonomy): Eukaryota > Viridiplantae > Streptophyta > Magnoliopsida > Poales > Poaceae > Triticum > Triticum aestivum. The sequence continues at coordinate 785,846,171 of NC_057801.1, forward strand.
CCCGGTTTGACAACCGGGGCGAACGTCTCCGTGAAATCAACTCCAGCACGCTGGCGAAAACCGCGGACCACCCAGCGAGCCTTGTAGCGCTCAAGTGAACCGTCTGAGCGGGTCTTATGACGAAGACCCACTTGCCGGTGATGACGTTGGCGCGAGGAGGCCGGGGAACCAGAGTCCAGGTGCGGTTCCGTTGGAGAGCGTCGAACTCTTCCTGCATCGCCGCAAGCCAGTGAGGATCACGGAGGGCGGCGCGGGCGGAAGCAGGAATGGGTGACGGCTCCGCGGCAGAGGCGGCGAGGACGTACTCGTCACGCGAGTAGCGGAGGCTCGAGCAGTGAATGCCGGCGCGAGCACGGGTGACAGGACCGGACGGGGCCACCGGCGGCCGGCGTCGCGGCCGGCGATAGAGCCGGCGAGGCGGCCGGCGTCGGGGCGGCGGAGGAGGCGCCCGACCCCGCGGCGCCCGAGTCAGGGGCGGCGGGTGAAGGCGGGGCACCGGCCGCAACGGCAGGGCCGGCCGTGGACGGCGCCGGCAGTAGGGCCCGTGGACCGCCAAAGCCCGGAGGCGGTCCACGAACCAGGCGTGCTCGTCCACCTGACGAGGTCGTCGATGGGCCGCCGGTGGCTGGCGATGACGAGACGACGAGGGGTGCCTGCTGCTGAAACGGGAAGACCATCTCATCAAAGTAAACATGTCGGGAGGTGAAAACACGGTGAGAGACTGGATCGTAGCAGCGGTAGCCCTTAGTGTTAGGTGGGTAGCCGAGAAAGATGCAGGCGACGGAGCGGGGTGCGAGCTTATGAGGCGCAGTGGCAGCGATGCTAGGGTAGCACAGGCAGCCGAAAATGCGAAGCCCTTCATAAGAGGGGGGTGCACCGAAGAGAAGGTGGTGAGGTGTAAAGTTCCCGCGAGTACGACATGGACGAATGTTTATGAGGAGGGAAGCGGTGGCTAGAGCGTCAGGCCAAAAGCGCGGAGGCACATTGGCGTGAAAGAGAAGAGTCCGAACGCAGTCATTAAGAGTGCGAAGGATGCGCTCAGCACGACCGTTCTGCTGCGAGGTGTACGGGCAAGTGAGACGAAAAATCGTGCCATGTGTGGCGAGAAGATCGCGGACAGCGGTGTTGTCAAATTCCTTCCCGTTGTCTGTCTGCAACGCAAGAATGGGCCGGCCAAACTGCGTGCGGACATAAGAGTAGAAACCGACAAGAGTGGAGATAACGTCCGACTTGCGGTGCAACGGGAAGGTCCACACATAATGCGAAAAATCATCAAGGATGACAAGGTAATAAAGAAAGCCCGTATTACTTGCAACAGGAGATGTCCAAACATCACTATGAATCAACTCAAACGGGTACGATGCAATAAAGGAAGAAGCCCTAAACGGAAGACGAGCATGTTTGCCAAGACGGCATGCATGACACGAGTGATCCTCGTTCTTATTACACATGAAAGAAAAACTCCGAAGTATGTGGCGAAGGGTGGCATGATTAGGATGACCCAAGCGAGCGTGCCAGAGATCCACTCCGGTGGCGAGAGCGACAGGGGCGGCGAAAGTGGTGGAGGCGGCGGAGTGAGCCGGGTAGAGCTCGTCGGGGCTGTCACATCGGTGGAGCACCATCCGCGTGTGAGCGTCCTTAACAGAAAAACCACAGTCGTCAAATTCAACGGTCATCGGATTTTCACGTGTAAAAGAACGGACGGAAACGAGATTTTTGATAAGATCAGGAGAAACGAGAATATTAGAAATGGATATAGGGGTGGAGTTAGACGGAAAATATGTATGTCCAATATGGGTGATAGGAAGAGAAGAACCGTCACCGACGGTGATGCGGTTGGAGGTGTGGACAGGGTGGGCAGTATGGAGGTTACCGGGGTACGCCGCCATATGAGTGGTGGCGCCACTGTCCATGTACCAATCGCCGCCGCCGGTGTAGCTGGACGGGGAAGGGACGGTGTGGAGAGCCGCCAGGAGAGCCGGGTCCCATGGCGCCGGCGGAAGAGACGGCGCAGACGTCAGGGGCAGCAGCGGCGGCCCGCCTGGCGGCGGCTGCTGCCCGTAGGGTGCCGCATAGGGCTGCGGCGCGGCGTAATACGCCTGGTGTGACGGAGGCCGAGTGCCGAGAAGACCCGGAGTAGGAGCCCGTGGAACCGGCATAGAATAGGCGTGGACGACGCCGGTCCACGGGTTCTGACCGGCGTACCACGGGGCCGCCGGCTGAGGAGCCGGCTACTGCTGGCGTGGTGCTCCTTGCTGAGCACCACCGCCGCCGCCGCCGCCTCCCTGCTTGCGGCCACCCCGGCGGCCGCCGCGACGGCCTCCCCCATTGCCCGCCGGCTGGGGCGGCGGAAAGGGGGCGGGTGGGGCGAACGGGAAGCCCGGCGGGAAGGCGGGCGCCGCCTGCGGGGGCGGCGTCGGGCGAGACGGTGGTCGGGCCGAACCCCCACGTGTGCCGGCAACGAGGGCGGTGTGGGTGGCGCGCGTCCTAGCCGCCCGCATCCGGCGTTCCTCCAGCTTGAGGTACGCGACCACCTTGCCAAAGGTGGGCTCCGGGATGAGGGTGAGGTTGGAGGCGGCGTTCTCGACGTCCTCGTTGAGGCCGCCGGAGAGGGTGCTGATGAGGAGCTCGTCGCCGATCTTCTCCCCCAGATCACGGAGCTCATCGGCGAGCTTCTTGAGACGCATGCAAAAATCATCGATGGACGAGTCAAGTTGCTGGCACCCGTAAAACTCACCATAGAGGAGGACCTTGCGCTGCAGCCGATTGTCGGTGAAGAGGCCGTTGAGCTTGGTCCAGACCGCATGGGCGTCGTCCTCGTCGTTCACCACGGTGTGGAAGATGTCGCTGGAGATGGTGAGGTAGAACCAGCGTATGATGGTGGCGTCGAGGATCATCCACTCCTCGTCATGGATCATGAGCGCGGAGTCCACGGTGCCGTCCACGTGGCTGTGAAGGAGGTACTCACGGAACACGAGCGAAAAGTACCGCTTCCACGCGGAGTAGGAGGCGGTGGTGTGGTCAAGCTTGACCAGGACGCGCTCATGGATGTTGAGGTCGCGGACGAGGGTGACGTCGGGACCGGCGAACGGGTTGGAGACTGTAGAGGAGGAGGAGCTCATGATGGCGGCGGTGATCGGGTTGGGGCGCGGCGCGAGTTACAGAGAGGGAGAGGGAGCGGCGCGGGTTGGGAGGGGGGGTGGGCGGCGCGGGTGGGGATGGGAGAGAGGTGCGGCGCGGGGAAGGGAGGGAGCGGAAGCGGTGCGGCGGCGGCGGTGGCCTCGGGACAGGAGGCGGCGGCGGCGGCGGGCGGGGCGGGCGGGTGAAGGCGGCGGTGACCAGGGGCGGCGGCGGCGGCCTAGGGGAGGGCGGCGGTGGCGGCGGCTGGTGACGGCGGCGTGAGGCAGCGGCGGCGGCGGCGGCGTGAGGCAGCGGCGGCGGCGCCGGCGGCGGCGGCGGCGCGGAGGCGCAGCGGCGGCGGCGGCGGCTAGGGTTAGCATCTTGCTGCGTTAGATACCATGTAGAAGGACAAGTTATGGCTGTGCAATCGCGATATATTGATCGGTGCACCTGGAACGTATATATAAGTACAGAGGTGGGCCACAACCTCAACTATACAAGAAAAACAGGAGGTGGGCTCTACACACACATATACACGTACACAATATACTCAACATGGATCATGGCCACCTAACTCGCAAGAAAACTAGCATATATCCCTTTGTATTAGACTTATTTTTCACTAAAAACCAGCTGAAAAAAAATAATATGTTTGCCCCTCCTTAATCCCACCACCCCGATGTTTTTCTGGCTCAAGCTTTGCCACTGAGCACGGATAATGAGTTCTCGCACCCATGGAAATAGCGGATTTGTATTCGGGATTCGCTTGCCAGCGCTTATGAATGACATGCTTAGTAACCTTGATTTTTCGATAAAGGGCTTTTCATTGAATTGAACTATCGAGTTGATACAACCGCATCAAAGATAACTCGGCCTCTGCATATCTAGATGCACACAGCCAAAATATCAGATCCCAAAAAACAAAACAAAAAGGCGGAACGCCAGCAGTAGCGAAAAAAGATAAAAGAGACCTAAGGTGATGCCGGGCCTATCCGAAGGTCACACCGCCATCCATGGGGGCAGAAAATGTCCCTGGCCGAGCACTCCAACCAGGTAGAAGCCATCATAAATAAGTCTCTGTCCTCCGGCCTCTGCAGGATAGACCACATACGGAGCCATCGTGAGCATATATGAATTACCTGCATAGGAGATGAAACACTTTTATGATTAAAAACAATATCATTCCTGGTTAGCCACAACGCCCAACATAAGGCAGCCGCCCCCGCAATGTGCTTAGAAAATTGTTTATCTATTCCCCTCAGCCAATTCCCGAACATATTCCGTACGCTGCGTGGAGGGTATAGATTCGAAGCAATTTGGACTATTGCCCATACCGATCTAGCGAATTTGCAATCAAAAAATAGGTGTTTAATGTATTCATTATGATTGCAAAAAACACATTTTTTGCTGCCTTGCCAGTTTCTCGAGCTAAGTTATTCCTAGTTAAGATAACTCCTTTGTTGAGAAACCAAAGGAAAATCTTCACTCTTAGAGGAATCTTAAGCTTCCACAATTTTCTATTATCAGCTGGGACCTCGTTATGAACCAGTGCATCGTACATGGATTTAACCGAAAATCTTCCGTTCAGATGCAGGTTCCATTTAAAGATGTCCGATTCAGCCGACAGTTGGACAGCTTCCAAACGAGTCAGCAGATCGTTCCATGCATTCAAACGAGGTCTAGAAATCGTTCAGCGAAAAGAAAAATCCGGGTTTACTTGTCCCAATACCTGCTTGATCGTGACAAACTTATGTCTAACTAGTCGATATAAGCTTAGTAACCTTGATATGTACGATGTTTGTCGCTTAGACTAAATCACGTTCATGAAAGATGTGTCCGCCAAGCATATTTATGGCGGCGAACAGGTATACTATGAGTAGGAGGTGGCAGTCGTTGGCGCGCAAATCTCATCTCCACACCGTGCACATGGCGCAGATCTCATCTCCACACCGTACTCAATAGGCTATTACTGCTTCTCTGAAAACACATACCCACTTATATATCTTCCATTTTCTAGTCTCGATCACGTCAGGTAAGCTGTATACAGCCAGGATATAGATGGCTGAACTGGACAACTAAGAGGAAAGCAACCTTCAGCTTGAGATTTTTTTTACGACCATGAGTATGAAACTCAGGTGTGTTTACATTCAGACGTCATCTGCTGATGGAGGCTACTGGGAACCTTTGCGATCATCAAGGGGTCTTCCTACGAGTCATGAGGCAGGAATAGAATTCCAAGAGATTCGAAGGGGGGAAGATCTCCAAAGAAGACGTGTCGTCATGACCTGCAACTACGGTTGATCCGGGCAGGTTCGCCGCAAAAAACACTGTGCAGACTGGTTAAGGAAATATGCTCGAAAATCTCAAATTGTTTCCGCTTCCATTGTCGCCGCCGCTGTGACAAGAATTCACGACAGGGTGTCCATATCCTTGACAATGCACCAGATCCAGATGAAACCCTCTGATCAAAGTTTCTTGGACGTGGGTCAAGGGACCATTATGCGCAACGTACAAGGAATCTTATGTAAGGAGATGGGAGATCTCTTTGATAACAACATCGTTTTCGTAGACTTGTTTATTGACCATAGATCATGATATGTGAACAAGCACGCTTATTAGGATTTTGCTGTGTAACTACGATATGTGTGTAGACTAAACATTTGATAGTTAAATTTTACCAAGTCTGGCATTAAATAAAATTTATTGACTTATGACCTTTATTATATGGCCAAAGTTACATCTTGAAGACTGTGTCCAGGTTCAAAACATAACCTATTTGTGTACCAGAAGGAATACATATTTGCATATCCATAAAAACATTTGCAGTCTAATCTAGAGCACACCTTGTTGCATTTGTTTTTAATGTGAAGATTTATGGCCTTCCAGATCAGCTGCAACAACATCAGGATAGAAAAGGTAACACCTTTTCATTTTACATTAATTTGTACAGTAGCAGTATATTTTGTACATTACATGTTGCTATGTTGCTGCTGCTGGTCACGAGATGTGGTTGCCTGGCGGCATGGGTGGAAGCCTAGGATAGATATAAATATTTAGTTTTTCTTTTTGATAAAGGGTGGATTTTATTAGCTCAAATGCAGCATCAAGATGATACAAACACTATGAGGACACACCCAACCCCCGCAAAGCTAGGATGCACACAGCGAAACACTAACAAACACAAAAACACACCAACAACTAGCAAAGTTATAAAAGACCAAAGCTATGTGTGGATGAGGAAAGAAGAAAAAACAAAGCATTCAGATTGGATCGGCAAACTATTTAGTATATGTTGGTATGTCCATGTTAACCAACCGACAAATGTTCCACCCACAAATTTAGTTAATAGGCCAATCCATTGATTAAACTCCAATCAGCACCCGACTGACCAGCCACCACTTACGGATAACCAGAACATTGCCAGGTGGTAAACCAGCTTTGCAATCTCTCGGAGGAACGCACAACCCATAGTTTTTGGAAAGCTCCAGCCACCTGCTTCCGCAACCACATCCGCTGGTCCTGCTGTAAGTGACGAAGGACCTTGGTACTCTTAATGTTCCTACCTTGTCGTTTGCCTCTGCGTGCTCCGAGCATTATTTCCGCCTTTATCTTCTCCACGCATAGGTGCGCACTACCATGATTAGACCTCCAACATACCTGGTATGTCATAGCCTCGGAACTACGATGAAGAAAGTCTATGGCCTTGGGTAGCAGCATCTCGTCGAGTTGGTCCGAGTGAACATTTATATGTGTGAGGTGATGTTGATTCTCTCTATCGATCACCTCTATCACAGAACCGGTAGACATGGGGTCCTCGGAAGAGTCATGAGGCAAGAATAGAATTCCAAGCTTCAAAGGCAGAGAGTTGTCCAAAGAAGATGTGTGATCATGACCAGCAACTACTGTGGATCCTGGCGGCTTATTATACTCAAATAATGAGATCTGACGCAGCAAAAACACTCCGCAGACTGGTTCAGGAAATATGCTTGAAAATCTCAATTTGTTTCCTCTTCCGTTGCTGCTGTCGCTGCTGCTGTGACAAGAGTGAACGAGGTCATGCTCGTATCCTTGACAGCATAATGGGTCTCGACGAAACCATGTTGTCAACATCTCATGGATGTGGATCCATGGATCATTCCCTGTAACATAGGAGAAATCTTGCGTAGGGAGATGAATGATCTCTTTGATAACAAAGTCGGCTGAAGACTTGAAGTGAGGTGTCATAACTTGCAAGCACTTTACTACAGTTCCGATTATGTTTGTACTCTCAGATATACGAAGCATGACCCCGAGCAAAAAACTCTTCTTGGGCACCTTGCAATCCTCGTACATGAAGGATAGAAGGGCTTCCAACCCACGCTCCTCGGAACCAACCGCCTGTATGCTGAGGTAGTAATACCGGCCTCCGGATTGCAACACCTGATACAACACGGTTTTGCCCGCGAAGATATGCCCAATGAGAGGGTCAAAGAATAGGTGTTGTCGCGGTGTCCCACCAAGCTGCACATATCTTATAAATTCACCAGCACCTTCAGCGTACTTCTCGAATCTGCGGACGGCTGCGGCTGTCTCAAAACCCGCATGGCAATGATCATTGTTGCGGACAACATAAGAGGAGATGAATTCCTTGGCCGCTTGAGCAAACCTTGTGGGAAATGAGGATTTCCTTACAGCTTTCTCCGCCTCGTCTTCTTGGCGAGAAAGTTGCCTGCATCTGCGTGCTGCATCGTCACAGTCCTGCGCAGCACGCTTCAGCTTCTTTCGCCAATGGAGTAGCGACGTGTCAGTAATCTGCCACTTATCAGACGTCTGGAGTGCAGCCTCCATTTTGATGCGCGCCATCTCAAGCCTCTCTAGGCTACCACCTCCTGTTGCTTCTACATCTGGTTTGTCCTCAGTTTTGCTGGCCGCAGCAATACCAGAAAAAATCCAGCTTACTCCTTCCCCAACAATGGCAGACTTGACCATCTCAGCCATGGATTCTGATGTGTGTTAACCAGCTCAAGAATGACTAGCCTTGTTGCTCTCCTCTGAATACCACTCGCTTGTACAAGTTCAATGCCTTTTGTTGCTACTTCTCCTTGCTTCGTTGGTGTAGTGATCCAAGGGAGCGGCTGAAATATCGAAGCTGAGATTCCAAAACAAGTGAGCGGCTGAAACATCTAAGCTTGATGGTGCCCTTTTGCTTAAGTGGAGACAAAAGATTTGTCTCGATCCATTAGCTAAGAGAGAGCTGGTGCTGCTGCCTCGGCGGAGCAAAATGGGTTTGAAAAATATATTTCGAGACAAACTCCTTGTAGGTGGTGCCAGCGGACATGGCGTTTGGTACTCCATTGTCTTTTGTACTCCCTTCGTTTTTATTTAATCGCGTATTAGTTTTGGTCAAAATCAAGCTTTCTAAACTTTGATAAAATTTATAACATATACAATAACAAATCAATACCATTAGAATCATTATTGGATATATTTTTACAACATATAGATTTGTTGTTAGAATAAATCCGAGGCATGCCGTTGGTTATCCGAGAACCAAGCAATCACACGAGCACGACACCGAGATTTATTAACGAGGTTCACCGATATGGCTACATCCCGGGGCTTGACTACGGGCGCTCCTCCCCGTGGCACCGTCACAATACCGCACCCGGTCGCCCTGGACACCGGCACAAGCCGCCGGCTTCCCCTGCGTTCCGGTGCTATTATATTGGCATAGGTTACATCGTGTGTCTACCCACGCTATATATGAGAGGCCTAGGATACAAGTGTCCTACTAGGATACGACTCCACATCCTATGTAAACAATACAACTCATAGTTCAATTGTAACCTACCTTGTACACAATATTCGACACAACTCTAACAAACTCCACCTTGGTGAATATTCTCCACCACCTGGAATTCGTCAGTGCGTCAAACTTTCATATACATTGGACTTGAACTTATCCCATGAGTACCGCTGCTACTCCAAAGACTCCATGTGACTCCACCTGCAACTTGTAGTTCCTTTTTTTCTTGACCACTGTCAACACTCGAGAAAAATTAAGTATCTTGTTACTCTATTTTGTGCTCCCAACTTTCAGAGTATTCCTCCAACTCCATCATACACTGATCACTGACCTGCGTGAAAATGAACAACTCACATATTGGGTGTTACACATAAGAGTTACCTGAACTCAACATCACCGCTCCTTTCTTGACTGCCTGTCTGAAACTTGAAGGAATTTCACTGTTGCTTGTAATCATCCCGAGTCAAATTTGTAGTTGTCTCACCACATGTATGACCACCAGAGCCCGGCCCGTCTCCATGTCCCGTGCCTACCGCACGCCTCGACGCTATTACCGCGTCGAGCCTCTGCTGTCTCGGTCGAGTCTCAAGGGTCCCGAACCCACACTACTTAACCCCCACCGCAGAGTACCACCGATCACCACCGACCGGTGACGAGTTTCACGCTTTCATCAGACCACTGGGCTCCATTCCCAACTGCGTATTACTCGCTTTTTTCCGCTGAATAGGCTTCGACTCTCTGTGCACTTACGCCGTAGCCCCTCAATCCAGCTCCACCTTCAACATGACTCCATGGCAGATGATCGGTCCACCCCGCGCCCCGTCAACTTCAAGCTCTCACGTGCACCGTCTTGAATCAATCCCGCACCATAGTCTTGTCGAAGACACACAAACCCTCCGGCCTGTGTAACGTGTTTTCACGCCCCAGAAGTCGATCACCATCAACATCACGCTCCTATGTCGTCGTTGCCGATCCCACCACCGTCTTCTGTACCAACCGACTCACGTCGATACATCTGACTTTATAGTCCGACCCAGCCGAATTTATCCGACTGCACGACACCCTCCAGACTCCTCAAGCCTTCACCGTAACCAACGCCATCCATACACGGAAGTGTATCAGCAAAGAAAACCCAAAGCACAATCCTTCATAGCCTTCCCGCGTGAACACCATAGGATATTAACAAAGCAAGCCAAGCTCCTAATTGACCACACGTACGTAGCTGTTGAACGAGCTTTTCTATTTCTTTCATGATAGCATCCCGGTCTTGACTAGTCTTCGTGTCAATTTTTTTTTCATCAAACAAATCTCTTTGTCCTTGCTGCATTTAGAATACCGCCCAGCACGGCCAGCACGCCTCGGCCTTGACCTGCTCTGAAGCTGGGGCTTTTACCCCAGCGAGCCAACCCCGCATGGGCCGGCCTGCCCAAGAGCCAGCCTATGTATGTCGCCGCCGCTTGCACGCTCCTTGCCCCGATCGGATCTTGTCATCGATCAATCCGAGTCGCCGAACAGCTGCTCGTTGCCTCTGCCTGCAACCCTCTCGTACACGTTACGCCGTCGCCTTACGATCTATCCGTCCAGCTCCACACGCGTCACATGCGCGTGCTGCCGCTTCTTTCGATTCGATCCGGCCGCTGCCCGGCGCTTCACACACGATCATTGATGATGCTTGCTACAGATGCTTCGGATAGCTTCTTGAAGATTACAACATGACCAACTCTGCTTAGCTCACAACTCGCCGACCATACTGTCCCGCGTCACGATCGCTTCCACAGATTTCTGTCGATGTTCTCTTCACCCTCTTTTCAATCAACAATTCACGACTTTCGAACAACCTAACTCATGATACCATTTGTTATAATAAATCTGAGGCATACCATTGATCATCCAAAAACCAAGCAATTACACGAGCACGACACCGAGATTTATTAACGAGGTTCACCGATATGACAACATCCCCGGGGCTTGTACGGGCGCTCCTCCCCATGACAACGTCACAATACCGCACCCGGTCGCCCTGGACACCGGCACAAGCCACCGGCTTCCCCTGCATTCCGGTGCTATTATGTTGGCATAGGTTACATCGTGTGTTTACCCCGCTATATATGAGAGGTCTAGGATACAAGTGTCCTACCAGAACATGACTCCACATCCTATGTAAACACAATTTTAATACATTATAACTGAGCACCTTAGGAGCTCTCTCAGGCCATTAGCATTCACAGCCGCCAGATCTTCAGTTTTAAAGTTTTCGGCCGTTCGATAAAACTCTCGCGCAGCACTTCCCGCAATCTGAGCTGGGCAGCTTCTCCCACTAGTGCAGAACCGGGCAATAGCACCGGTTCGTAAGGCCCTTTAGTGCCGGTTCCATAACCGGCACTAAAGTGTGGGCACTAAAGGCCCCCCCCCCCTTAGTACCGGTTCAGCACGAATCGGTGCTAAAGGGAAACCACGTGGCACGAGCCAGCTCCAGGGGCCTAGAGCCCTTTAGTACCGGTTGGTAAGACCAACCGGTACTATAAGGTTTGGGTTTTTTTAGTTTTATGATTTCTTTTTCATTTAATTTTGTGTTTCCATTTTAATTCTTTTTCGTTTGCTGGTATTTTACGATACTACACATTATACACGTTATACATATATATATATATATATATATATATATATATATATATATATATATAGAATTTCTAGTAGAACCAATCATACATATATATATATCATCAACGTCTCACAAAACATCATATTAATTAATTCACACATACACACATGTATAGCTATATACAATTTCTCCTACATATGCATGTTGCCTTCGGAGCTAGTGGCATTAGCCTAATTGGTGCCTTCGGAGCACGATGACAATTGGAAGTGGTTTTCATGAGGGCGGTAGTGGGTAATAGTATTCTCCCTTCGGATTTATGACCTGGTCGAGCAAAAATCCCGCTATTTCCTCTTGAAGTGCTTCTACGCGCTCCGTTTCTAGGAGCTTCGTCCGCACCTCTCTGAACTGTTAAGAAGGAGATCAATATGCATGTGTATTAGTTGTGTGACTAGATATCGATAATGGTGTAAAAATTGTGAATAGTGTTTTGACAAGCGTACCCATTCCTGTCTTTGAGATCTGCTCCTTTCGGACGCCATCATGTGAATGTTCTCGCAAACGCAGAATGCACACAGATCAGTCCCCTGCGCCTGCTTCAGTGCCTTTACGAGAATGGAATTTGATCAGATAATAATTAATCAAGCATGATAATTAAAGAGATGGCAGCTAGCTAGCTAGCTAGTACTACTTAATTACTTACCTTGGGTCTTCCCCAGTTAAGCTTTTCTTTCCATTCGCCTTCCGTGACGCTGATGAACCTTGCCCAAGCCCTGCCCGCCGACAAAGAAAATGAATAAAGGGGTTATTAAATAGTTCATATCATGAAATGACAAACTAAATAGGCCGAGATATATAGTTAATAATGATTGAAATTACCTGTTGACTATCCCAAACAAGATGTTATAGTCAGTTTTTTCTTTGAGTAGTGAGTCCAGTATTTCAACTGTTCCGGCGTCAACTTTAATGATACACAAGACCCAGTGAAATCTGCATGCACACACGTTTGCATGTCTTAATTAAGCGGGCATATATAAGCAAAAACATGTAGCTAGCTAGTAGGCAAAAACAGAGAATTTGTAGTACAAGACAGTGTGACTCACTGAAAGTTGCAAGGAAGTAGTATATCTTCATTGTATTTGAGGCGCTTCAAGAACTCTAGCATGCTGTCCTCTACGGCCTTTTGATGACGTGGATCTATTTTCCATGTGTATTCATTAACGGTGTTTGGGTCAATGAACCCAATGCCAAAGCGTCCACCTTTTCTCATTTCATACATCTTCATCCTGCATATAATACCACAGAAAAGAATATAGTGAGGATAATTACAGGTAATGATTGATCAAAAGGATCACTACAGCTAGCTTGAGACTTCAATTACAGAAAGAAATCACTTACAGACAATAGCAACTAACGATAGATTTGTCGAGTGCGTCTTGATTGTATAACTGAAACAATTCAGAATACTCAACGGACACAGCTTTCTCATGGTAGTAATGCTCCTCCTTGACATTCACCATGAGGGACAATCGATCGGAAATCTTGGTAATGTTCATGTACCATTGATGCAATTCATACATTCTCGTTGGGAGGTTCTTGACCTTGTCTGGCTCGACCAAAGGTTGGCCCCGGACATATTTCCGTTTTATTTCATCCTCTCTAAGCACAGGCATGGGCTCGATCTCGAGGAGTTGTCCAACAGTGATTTTGAGAACTTCAGCCTGCATTATATGATCCTCCGTTATTACCATATTGCCCACCTCAGGAACGTAAACTGTTTGCCCACAATAATATTGGGCGCGCGTACTGTCACGTGTTGTTGGCACAACAAGCGAGGGGATCGATTGCGCCGCCTGTTCTTCCAGGTGGGGAATGGTTTTCCCGCATTTTTTGACAGCTGCTTCTTGTTTGCTCGATCCCGAGCTCGCCTCCTTACGTAGACGTGCTCGATTTAACTTCCTGATGTGGCGCTCATAGTCTGTGTCAACAGGCTTGGGAGCTGGTGGTTGAGCCATACGAATGAAGTGGTCAATCGTTTCCTCAGGCACTTTCTCCCTTGGCGGCGGTGGCGGTTTCGGTGCAAAATGGGCTTCCACCTCGGACTTCGATATGGCTGCGATTTCCTCCTCGGACCTGTCATAAGCCCTCTGCGGAAGAGGCGTGAGGCTTGGACCATATTTATATCGCTTGCCTCCGCCTGTACTTCCTGTACTACCTCGACTCGTACCGCTACGCACCATAGCTGCGGGGTGTCTCTTTTGTGATTGCTGAGGCGGCGGAGACGGCTGACGGGGCTGAGTTGGACGAGGAGGAGTGGCCGCCTGAAGCTGTGCCGGACATGGAGGAGGAGTGGCCTGAGGTTGTACCGGACTTGGAGGAGGAGTGGACGTCTGACGCTGTGGCGGACTTGGAGGAGGAGGAGTGGCCTGACACTTTGCCGGACTTGGAGGAGGAGTGGCCTGACACTTTGCCGGACTTGGTGGACTTGCAGGAGCGGGAGACTACTGACTCGGTGGCGGACTTCGACGAGGAGTCGGCTGACGCGGTGTCGGTGGCCTTCGAAAGATGATGCAATCCTTTTTTCATAGGATGATACGATGTTTGGCGTCTCCGAGAAAGCGCTCGTCGTCACCTCCAGGATAGTCAAGCTCTAGCTCCGAATATGGGTCCACCACCTCATCAACCAAGACACGAGCATAGCCCGCTGGAATCGGGTTGCAATGGAAGGTTGCCTCGGGGGAATTTGTAAAAGCAACGGCGTCCGCCACCTTCATGGATATGTTCTTCATTTTGACGTGTAGCTCGCAGCTAGTGTTCTCCGTGATGTCATCCACGAGGTATCTACCCAGCATTGCGTCGTCCGGGGCGGAACCCATGCTGCTTCTTGGCATGGAGGTGCTATCCAATGCTGGATCATTCGCTAGCTGCTGCAGCTGCTGAGACCCCCTTTGCTGGGTAAGTGAGTCGATCTGCTCCTGCTGCCGCTGGAATTTGACTAGCAATTCCGCTTGACTTGCTTCTAGTCCTTGAAGGCGTTCATAGTCCCGCTTCCTCTGCTCCTCCTCCATCTTCCTCTTCTTCTCCTCCGCAATCTTCTTTCTCGCACGGGTCCTGTAGTCGGTGTTCCAGTCTGAAAACCCCTCATACCACGGAATAGCGCCCTTGCCTCGTGTTCTTCCCGGGTGTTCAGGATTTCCCTGGGCACGCGTAAGCTCGTCATTCTCTCTATTGGGCTGGAACACCCCCGATCGTGCCTCTTCTATTGCAACAAGTATCGCATCGTCTGCTCCCTTCAGACCTGCCCTCGTCGAAACATTGCCTGTCTTCGGGTCCAACTCCCCCCATGCGCATAGAACCAAGTCCTGACCCTGGGGGGCCAGCTCTTAGTAACCGGAGTGGCACCTGCATCCTCCATCTCTTTCTCAGACTTATCCCACTTAGGCACTGCCACCGCATAGCCACCTGGCCCCAGCTTATGGAACTTATCCTTTTTTTCGGCATTCTTCTTGTTTATTCTCGACCGTTCCTTAGCTAATTCCGAATCCTTGAATTTCACGAAATCGTCCCAATGAGCACGTTGGTTCTCTAGTGTTCCCTCGAATACTGGAGTCTTCCTTCCTCCCTTGACGTACTTGTCCCATTCACGATTCTTGTGGTTCTTGAATGCAACCGCCATCTTCTTAAGAGCAGCGTCCTTGACTTTCTGCACATCTTCTTCTGTGAAATGATCTGGTAGGGTGAAATGTTCCATGAGAGTATCCCAAAGCAGATCTTTTTGATTCTTGTCGACAAAAGTAACATCTGGACGTGGAGCAGTGTCCTCTTTGCCTTTTTGTCTTTTGTCTTTTGCTGGCTCTCTCCATTCTTGAAGGGAGATCGAGAGTTGGTCCTTCACAAGAACTCCGCACTGACGAATGAACTTGTCTGCAATCTTCTTAGGCGCTAATGGTTCGCCATTAGGTCTGACTGCCTCGATATTGTACTTTACGCCCTCCTTCAACTTTTTGTTCGGGCCTCGTTTCGTCCTTTTGCCTGAAGATTTGCTCGATCCGGATGGCTGAAAAAAGAACAAAGATCGATTCGTTAATATATCTTCAAGTCATTTAAAACATGTGATGATCACCAGATACCTGCTTATATAAATATATATACCTCGCCGATCTTTGTTGTTTCAGGATCAACATGTTCTTCGTCATCGTCATAATCGTAGTTCATGACTTCATCAATTCGGTCGTCGCGATCGAATATCATATCACCCTCTCCGGTGTTGTTTAGAAATTCGGAGCCGTCATAATCTTCTTCATTCTGATCATCATCTGGCCCGCGTATCATATCGAACATGGTCTGTTCTCCCTCTCTGTCGGTGTTGTCTGCCATAGCTTTTATTTAACTAATTCAAAAGAAATATAAAACAATTTAGTATTCAAATTACATCGTCTCGAATAATAGATATAATCTCGAATACTTCGTCTAGAATAATAGATATAATCTGAATACATCATCTCGAATAATATATAATATTGAATAGTACATCACTGGTTAGCTAATTAAAGATCGAATACTACAAAAGAATCTAGGACACTCGCGGTTCCTGCGGCGCGGGCGATGGACACCCAAAGAGAAGGAACCCTCACAGGGTCATAGCTGAAGTGAGATCCCCGAAGATACTGCCAGGTATTGGAGAACCTGCCACCCTCTAACGCAACCATGTAGAGATGGACGTGCTCGTCCTCCTCCCTGACACGGCGACGTACCACCTCCGGCGGGGCCGGGTCCCTCTGCACCGAAACTGGCCCACGCGAACGCCACCAAACGAGATCAGGGTTGACGACGGGACCCGGGGCCGGGTTCCTCATCAAGCGGCGCGCCCCTCTAGGCAGCACCTCCCAGTGCCAGCCCGGCGGAGCCCAGTCCCGGACATGGGTCGGCTGGACGTCGTCGCGGACGGGTCGACGGCGAGGATGCGGGCCGGGCATCGTCGAGAACAAATACTAGCTATATGCCCGCAAAAAGTAATATTTTTTAATGATTGGATTTTGATAACTAAAATTTCTAACATTTCTACTATTTCAAGAATCTATATACTATTTCATACTAATTAAGCATCTAACACTAAAAACAGAAAACACAACTTCTATACATCCATTAAAAAACTGAAAAACAACATTATATAAAAAAATTCCATACTAATTAAACACTAATTATATACTAATAATAATAATCTAAATTATATATTAATTAAACATGAAAAATTTCCATACTAATTAAACACTAATTAAACACTAATTTCCATATAAAAAATTTTGATAACTAAAACAATAATAATCTAAATTATATACTAATTCATGCTTGTGTGTGTGTGTGTGTTTTGATAACTAAAACAATAATAATCTAAATAATCTAAATTATATACTAATTCATGCTTGTGCGTGTGTGTGTGCTCGGGGCCGGGAGGGGCGGCGCCCATGGTGGCCTCCGGGGGCGAAGGAGAGAGGTTAGAGGGGGAGAGCTCACAGCGGGGCGACGGCGACGGCGAGGCGACGACGGCGATGGGGACGGGGGCGGCGACGGGGACGTGGGCGGCGACGGGGACGGGGACGTCGACAGAGACGAGGGCGGCGACGGGGACGGGGGCGGCGACGGGGACGGGGGGCCGGGCGGGCCGGGGCGGGGGGCCCGGGGTGGCGACGGAGACGACGGCGGCGACGGGGACGGGGGCGGCGACGGAGACGAGGGCGGCGACGGGGACGGGGGCGCCGACGGCGACGGAGATGACGGAAACAGAGGAAGAATGAAAATTTCGTAAGTCGAGTATATATAGAAGGCACCTTTAGTACCGGTTGGAGCCACCAACCGGTACTAAAGGCCTGTTTTGGCCAGGCCAAGCGGCGGGAAGCGACCCCCTTTAGTACCGGGTGGTGGCACAAACCGGTACTAAAGGCCCCCCTTTAGTACCGGTTTGTGCCACCACCCGGTACTAAAGGGTTCGCGCTGCCACCCCAAAGTTTAGTCCCACCTCGCCGGGCGAAGGGCAGCCGCACTGGTTTATAAAACCAGCCACGGCTACCACTTCGAACTCCTCTATATAGCTAGCAGGCTTGTGGGCCTAAACTCTGCGCGCTGCCCTGTGAGTCTGCTGGGCCTTTAAGGCCTGTAATTACACACCTATGGCCTATCAGGCCCACAGGGCAGCGCCCCAATTTTTTCTATAGTTTTTTTCTTTTCTGCTTTATTTTCTTCTATTTATTTTTGCGTAGTTTTTTGTATAGTTTTTTCTTTTCTGTTATATTTATTTTCTTCTATTTATTTGTGAGTAGTTTTTCATCTTGTTTGCCAAAATTCAACATTTTCAGAGTTCATTTTGTAGTGATTTTCAATTTCACGGTCATTTTGTAAACGATTGAAAAATAGCAAATATAATTTTTTTTCTTTTCTTCTTTATTTTTTCTTTTATTTATTTCTGAGTAGTTTTTTCTTTTCTGCTATATTTATTTTCTTCTATTTATTTTTGAGTAGTTTTTTATATAGTTTTTTTCTTTTCAGCTATAGTTTTTCTTTCTTTTCTGCTATTTTTTCTGTTAGTGCCCGTAGTTTTCAAATTTGAATAGTTTAAATTTTGAATTATTTGAAATTAGTGTGAATTTGTTTGCACATAAAATTTCTTCGCGTTTCAAATGCCAAAACACATAACTACCCTAACTATTACAGAGATTCCCCTCTCGGTGCGAAATAGAGAAGAAAGTGATGATAGCTAGTGAAGCCGATCACATCCCAGATCTTTGGGTGTGAAACTTTTTCTTCGCGTGTGTCCCTTTGCGCCGTAACCATGGAAAATCTTCATCATTTAACGGGATGCTCGGGTCAATATTCATTGTGAATGGAGCAATTTCATCAAACTTTTCATAATCTTCTGACTTGTCTGTCTTGTCATCCACTCCCACGATATTTCTCTTCCCAGAAAGAACTATGTGCCGCTTTGGCTCATCGTACGATGCATTCGCTTCCATATCTTTTCTTTTTCTTGGCTTGGTAGACATGTCCTTCACATAGAAAACCTGTGCCACATCATTGGCTGGGACGAATGGTTCGTCTGCATATGCAAGATTGTTGAGATCCATTGTTGTCATTCCCTACTGCGGGTCTTCCGTTACCCCGCCTCGTGTCATATTGACCCATTTGCACCGAAACAAAGGGACCTTTAAACCACGTCGATAGTCAAGTTCCCATATGTCCTGTATATAACCATAATATGTTTCCTTTCCCGTCTTGGTTTCTGCATCAAAGCGGACACCATTGTTTTGGTTGGTGCTCTTCTTATCTTGGGCGATCGTGTAAAATGTATTACCATTTATCTCGTACCCTTTGAAAGTCATTATATTCGAAGATGGTAACTGGGACAGCAAGTATAGGTCATCTTCAATAGAGGTGTCATGCATGGTACGTGTTTGCAACCAGCTGGCGAAACTCCTGGTTTGTTCACGTGTAATCCAGTCATCAGACCGCTCCGGGTGTTTGGAGCGTAGCAAATTCTTGTGTTCATCCATATACGGAGCCACCAAGGCGGAATTCTGTAGAACTGTGTAGTGTGCTTCAGTGAGAGAATGTCCGTCCATAGATATTATTTGTTCCCCTCCTAGCGTGCCTTTTCCATCCAGTCTGCCCTTATGCCGCGATTCAGAAACACCAATCGGCTTAAGGTCAGGAATAAAGTCAATACAAAACTCAATGACCTCCTCATTTTGATGGCCCTTGGAGATGATTCCTTCTGGCCTAGCACGGTTATGAACATATTTCTTTAAGACTCCCATGAACTCTCAAAGGGGATCATATTGTGTAGAAATACAGGAACCAAAACGTTAATCTCTTCGCACAGGTGAACTAGGATGTGTGTCATGATGTTGAAGAAGGATGGTGGGACCACCAACTCAAAACTGACAAGACATTGCACCAAATCATTCTGTAACCTTGGCATGATTTCTGGATCGATTACCTTCTGAGAGATTGCATTGAGAAATGCACATAGCTTCACAATGGCTAATCGAACGTTTTCCGGTAGAAGCCCCCTCAATGCAACCGGAAGCAGTTGCGTCATAATCACGTGGCAGTCATGAGACTTTAGGTTCTGGAACTTTTTCTCTGCCATGTTATTATTCCCTTTATATTCGACGAGAAGCCAGACGGTACCTTAATACTGAGCAGGCATTCGAAGAAGATTTCCTTCTCTTCTTTGGTAAGAGCGTAGCTTGCATGACCCTGATGTATGCCGTCTTCTCCGTGCATACGTTGCTGGTCCTCCCGTGCCTCAGGTGTATCTTTTGTCTTCCCATACACGCCCAAGAAGCCAAGCAGGGTCACACAAAGATTCTTCGTCACGTGCATCACATCGATTGCGGAGCGGACCTCTAGGTCTTTCCAATATGGCAGGTCCCAAAATATAGATTTCTTCTTCCACATGGGTGTGCGTCCGTCAGCGTCCTTTGGAACAAGTTGTCCGCCAGGACCCTTTCCAAATATCACCTTCAAATCCTTGACCATATCATGTACATTAGCACCAGTACCGTGGTGAGGCTTCGTCTGGTGATCCGCATCACCTTTGAAATGCTTGCCTTTCTTTCTTACGGGATGCCTGCTCAGAAGAAATCGACGATGTCCCAGGTACACATGTTTCTTACAACTATTCAAATATGTACTGTCGGTATCATCCAAACAGTGCGTGCATTCATGGTATCCCTTGTTTGTCTGTCCTAAAAGGTTACTGAGAGCAGGCTAATCATTGATGGTCACGAACAACAATGCCTTTAGGTCAAATTCTTCTTGTTTGTGCTCATCCCATGCACGTACACCTGTTCCATTCCACAGTTGTAAGAGTTCTTCAACTAATGGCCTTAGGTACACATCAATGTCGTTGCCGGGTTGTTTAGGGCCTTGGATGAGCACTGGCATCATAATGAACTTCCGCTTCATGCACAACCAAGGAGGAAGGTTATACAAACATAGAGTCACAAGCCAGGTGCTATGGTTGCTGCTCTGCTCCCCAAAAGGATTAATGCCATCTGCGCTTAGACCAAACCATACGCTCCTTGCGTCATCTGCAAACTCCTTCCCGTACTTTCTTTCGATTTTTCTCCACTGCGACCTGTCAGCGGGTACCCTCAACTTTCCGTCTTTCTTACGGTCTTCTCTGTGCCATCGCATCGCCTTGGCATGCTCTTTGTTTTGGAACAAACGTTTCAACCGTGGTATTATAGGAGAATACCACATCACCTTGGCAGGAATCTTCTTCCTGGGGCACTCGCCCTCGGCATCACCATGCTCATCGCGGCTGATCTTATAGCGCAATGCACCACATACCGGGCAAGCGTTCAAATCCTCATACTCACCACGGTAGAGGATGCAATCATTAGGGCATGCATGTATCTTCTGCACCTCTAACCCTAGAGGGCAGACAGCCTTCTTTGCTTCGTACGTACTCTTGGGCAATTCGTTGTCCTTTGGAAGCATATCCTTTATCATTACCAGCAACTTTCCAAATCCCTTGTCATATACACCATTCTCTTCCTTCCATTGCAGCAATTCCAGTGTGGTGCCCAGCTTTTTCTTGTCACCTATGCAATTCGGGTACAACAATTTTTTGTGATCCTCTAACATGCGCTGCAACTTCTTCTTCTCCAAATCACTTGCGCAGTTTCTCTTTGCATCGGCAATGGCCCGACCTAGATCATCAACGGGCTCATCTGATGCCTCTTCTTCAGCTTCTTCCCGCATTGCCGGCTCAGCTTCTTCCCGCATTACCGGCTCAGCTTCTTCCCCCATTGTTGTATCATCGTATTCAGGGAACCCATGGCCAGGATAGCTGTCGTCGTCCTCTTCTTCTTCATTGTCTTCCATCATAACCCCTCTTTCTCCGTGCTTGGTCCAAACATTATAGTGGGGCATGAAACCGGACTCAAACAGATGGACGTGAATGGTTCTTGACGTAGAGTAATTGCGACCATTCTTACAGCCAGCATATGGACAAGGCATAAAACCATCCGCCCGATTGTTTGCCTCAGCCGCAAGCAGAAAATTATGCACGCCCTCAACGAACTGGGGAGAGCATCGGTCATCGTACATCCATTGCCGGCTCATCTTCATTACACAACACCGAATAGACCAAATTAATACAAGTTCATACAAAAAGTTCATACAACACTTAAATGCAACAAACAAATAACTCTCTAGCTAAAGCATTTAAATGCAACAACAAATGCGATCAAGATTGCAACTAAGGTAACAATTGATCCAACAGCATAATGATACCAAGCCTCACTATCGATGGCATATTTTCTAATCTTTCTAATCTTCAAGCGCATTTTCTCCTTCTTGATCTTATGATCATCGACGACATCGGCAACATGCAACTCCAATTCCATCTTCTCCCCCTCAATTCTTTTCAATTTTTCTTTCAAGTACTCGTTTTCTCTTTCAACTAAATTTAACCTCTCGACAATAGGGTCGGTTGGAATTTCCGGTTCACATACCTCCTAGATAAAAATATCTATGCCAACTTGATGGGCATAATTTGTCATAAACACGAAATGCAACAAATAGTTTTAAAAGAGAATATACCACATCCGAATCATAACAAGGACGAGGGCCGACGGGGACGGATATCAAAACCATGGCACTATGTATAACAAATAACGTACGGGTAAGATAATTATTATACGAGTAACTATATATCCAAATCACACAAACATCAATTTTTTATATAAAATTTCATGAACAAGAGGCTCACCACAAGGTGGTGCCGGCGACGGGACGGTGCGGGCGATCGACGGTGGTTACGACGGAGATTTAGAAGGCACAAAGTAAACCACACCTACATATGCAAACTAAGTGTTATTTTAACCTCAAATTGCATATAAATCAAATACTAACACATATATATATTTCCTCCCAAATTACTAAACTCACAAATTAATAACTATATAAAGCATTGCAAGAGCTAATCTAGCAATGAGAGATGAAAGGACAAAGTTGCTAACCTTTGCGATCATTTGAATGGATGGGGGCCTTCAAATCTTGACAAATTTTGGGCAAAATGTGTGATGAGCTCGAGAGGAAGAGGGGAAGAACAGAGAAAAGAGGGGAAAGGGGAAGAACAGAGCGAGCTCGGGTGGACGAAGGGTTTATGTAGGACGACCTTTAGTACTGGTTCGTGCCGAGAACCGGTACTAAAGGTGCTGGAGGGGGCCCAGACTGACAACATCCTGCCACCACTCTCATTAGTACCGGTTCGTGGCACGAACCGGTGCTAAAGGTTAGCCACGAACCGGTACTAATGAGAGCGGCCCGGCTAGCCGTTGGAACCGGCACTAATGTATACATTTGTGCCGGCTCAAATACAAACCGGCACTAATGTGCTTCACGTTTGACCCTTTTTCTACTAGTGTCCCGTGGCAAAATTGGAGCCGCGTGGTTGATCGGGCTTGTATTGGGCTGTCTGACCCATTTTTCCTACACCCTTCCCCTTTGCTCTCTTAGCCTTCGAGAAGCCCAACGAAGCTGGCGACTGAGGAGACGACTCGGCTGGTGCTCTGCTAGGCCACTCCAATGGCGACGTCGACCCCGTTGGCCGCTATCTCCCTTGCCGCCGCCGCTCCCCACTTATTTCGCTGCCTCTACGACGCCTCCCTCCCTCCAAGGCGATTGCATCATCCGAGGCGGGGTCGCAGCACCTTCCCAGATGCGGCGGAGGCACCACATCCCATGGCGACGACGGCCTGGAGCTCCTCCCACTCTACTTTGTCCCCACGTTGATGCAGGCCATCCGCGATGAGATCTTGCCGAGGTGCGCGGTCTTCTTGGTGGATCCAGCTGAGGCCCGCGACGGGATCTCGCGCGAGCGGATCGAGGCGATCCAGCGGCGCGTGTTCATCTCGGTGGATTGAGCCGAAGTGCACGAGGGAATCAGCCTAGGGGTTGGAATTGGTGAGTGAGGAGGAGGCGGCGCCGGCGAGGGTGCACAAGCCGTGCACAAGGCCATGACGACTCCACAAAGACTGTTGCGCTCTCCCTGACCCTCGATCGCGTGCTCTCCGACCTCGACTCTCTCCTCATCATTGACGGGTGAAGAAAATTTCTTCTAGAGGTGGGGCAGTGGGAAATAATCTTGATGCAACAGCGGAAGTGCTACAGATCCTAGCCTCCTCCCCTTGTGTATGTTCTAGCAGAGACAGATAGGAGATTCAGATAGGAGCAATGGACAAATTTCGTCTCCTCTCTGTTAAATTTCGTTGCTCTCTTCTCTCCTATACGCTGTCCGATTTTCTTGATTGTTGGCCATATATTTGTGTGCTCAAAATGATGTTGCCCAATGTATATTTTCAGTATATGCTGCTGTCTAATGCTTATACAACGGAGGGGAGGTGCCCGAGGAGCCGACCCTAATGGCTCTGTCTATGCAGGTGCCATACACTTTCCTGCCCAGTGCAGTAATCACATCACTCTCCACAGGTACTCCATGCTAATTTCTCCTCTTTTCGTCAGCAGACGTGGATTAGATGCACAAGTGTTTCACTTTGAAAACAACAACCATGTCAGGAAGCCATGATCTGGAGTGGTCATCGCTTAACAAAAGTGAGGCATCCTTCCTCATTCACCCCCGTGATTTGTAAAGCCTTGACTATTTAACCCGCCTCTATATAGCTGCTAGCTAGACTGTTGATTACTACTAATTAAATTTGTGATTTTATTAATCTCAAGATGGATGTAGCAAAACCCCATTGAAGAAACGTGCTAGAAGCCAGCTCCACGTTCGGCTAACCTGAATCTTCATTGCTACCTAGGTATGGCTGCCAAGTTTCCTTTAGTAATGTATATGCATCATGTTCGGACATGCCTGCAAGGCTCCATCTAGGTAGATGTTACGTATGATAGCTTCCCACCACTAATTTCATTTAGTTTCTTGATTGTAAGTTGAACAAACTGAATCTACGTACATATGCAAAAATATTTCACTATGCAAACTACAATATTTGGTCTGCACTTGCAATAGTTTTACTGCACTTGGAATACAATGTCGTGAAGAAAATTATTGTGTTTGCCACAACCTTAGCCTGACATACACATATTCTGAAATGGCCGACATTCAAACAAAAGAAAGGTTAGCATCCTTCCTTGTTCATCCCCGTTTTAGAATGGTTTTGCACGGTGCAGATTCATTGAATGGCCGAGTATTAATTTCATTAGATCTGTGGTGCGATGTCTAGCTAGCAATTGGAAAAACCAATTAGTTAATGAATTGAAGCAGTCTTGTTTGCAAGTGTACCACTTGTTGTGTTCTTAAAGAAAAGGACTTGGCTTCTGTAGCTTCGCAAGTCTTTAATAAACATCATAATACAGAGATTGGGCTCATCGCTTTATTGACATGCATGTCATCATTTGTGAGAAGTCATTTTTAGTACCATTGGTATTGCTTACAAACATGTTGAACAGGCACAAACCGAAGCAGATCCATCCAAGATGCTCAAAACTGTTTTCTTTTTGTGCTCTTGTGTTCTATCTTCTTGAACAACCCAGCCCACACATTTGTAGTCTAGGCACAGAATAGGTGTTTACTTCAATACTAACTCCATTTATTTTGACTTTCTCATCGACAGCAAGTTGTAGTAAAATACTGAATCTGCCGACATGCATTCTAGAATGGCCGTCTTCAAACAAAGGTGAGACTCATTTACTCCCCTGGTTTCGGTTGTGATTGTTCAATCCCTTTCCATTATCTGTAGCCTGGGTTCGCTGCTAGACTACCTTTTAATATATGTCTCAACGGACTATACTAACCGAGAAGGTTGAAATCCCACAAGAAGACGACATGCTAGCGGCCAGCTCTACCTTTTGCCAACGTGTGAATCAAGGCTGCATCAATCGGCTAACTAATGAGATCAATGAGTTTCTTCATTAGGACCTCAGATCGATTCCCAAGTTTTCTCATAGCTAGCAACTCCCTCCATCTGGATTTATTAGGCCGGCCAATAAATTCAAGTATGTCACAAAAATTATATCATCGGAAAGCTCTTTCAAATACAAATCCAACCGTGTACTTTTTGTACCATATATTTTATATTTTACTGGGAACATGGATGGCCAAAGTTTGTCTTAAAATAGTTGGGGGCCTAATAAACCTGGACGGAGGTACTAGCTAGCAAGTCTAATTAGTGAGTAATATATTCAGACCTGTAGTCTCCGTCTTAATTAGTTTATTACTCCCTCCGCCCGAAAAAGCTTGTTCCAAACTTGTTCCTCAAATGGTTGTATCTAGCACTAACTTGGTGCTAGATACATCCATATCAAGGACAAGTTTTTTCGGACGGAGGGAGTACTTAACAATGCCCTCAAGACCTGCACAGAAAACAAGTTCAGATCCGTGGAACACATGATACTAGCAAAAATGTTATCTTAGAGATACTAGCAAAAACGCTTTGTAGGTAATGTTGTTATTATTGTTTCTTTCATCAACATACACCATGTTATTTATGGAGCAATTATAACTGTTGTGTGTTTCTTCCTTGGCATACCACTTATGTAGTTATTTCCTCAATTGATTTTCCTTGCTAACAAGTATTTTGTTTGTACTTCAGTGTAAGCAACTGTAAGTTGGTTAAGATGTAATACAACTTGAGCCATCGTTTCACAACAACCCACTGGCATTTGATATTGAGTTTCAGAATTTTTATTATTATTGTAGATCAGATGGAAATCTACAACCTCAAATCTGAGCAAGTACACATTCAGTCATCTATCCTGATGCAATGCAGAATATTTGTCCCTTAGACCACAATGTATACTTGTATTACTGGCCAGAATGCATTGAGATTTTTTTAAGATAATAAATATCGCCTCGAAGTTCTGAAAAATTTGTACTGCCTTTTTTCTCTCTCTCATGTCTTTCCTTGATATCTTTTTAGTTACATGATGTGAGTCTTTGCGGGAGTCTTTTTAGGAGACAAAAAGAGGTCATGTTCCATATCAATCATAATTTATATCTTCGTGCTTATACCACAACTCAAACATTAGACCTAAGGAGAAAACTCAAAATACTACTCCCTCTGTCCCAAAACAAATGTCTCAACTATGTACTAACTTTAGTACAAAGTTCTCAGCTTTGTACTAACTTCAGTACAAAGTTGTACTAAAGTTGAGATACTTTTTAGCAGATTAATCAGACTGGATTTCTCTTGAATTACATATCATTATGTTCTTGATTTCTCTCTTTAGTTACATCCCATCATATTCTATAAAATGGAGAGACAAATACAATATATAAAAGCATTGCAAACAAATGTATACAAGTTACTTCATATCTCTAACAACTCTTTTAAGTCAAAATAGACGGGCGCAGCGCGCGCCATCAACGATTTAGTACAACTCATAGTCCAACCTTAACCTACCGTGTACACAATATTCCACACAACTCTAACATTTGTTATGGTAAATACTTAAAATTATTTTATAAACTTGGTCAAACTTTACGAAGTTTGACTTCAGTCAAACCTAATATGCAGAGTAAATAAAAAAAAGATGGTGTACTATGCTTGCATGAGAGGTACCGGCAGTACTCCTCACCTTATCTTCAAGGTACGTGCTGAGCATTTGTTTCTAGAGGCTGGTACAAGCTCACATTTACATCTTGACAGGCCTGAACCCTACAGCAGAGGGTGACACAATTTACATACACAAGTATTGATAGCCTAGTCCAAAACACTTACTAATTCTAAAACATTATGAAAAAATCGTCATGATTCCAGCAGATATCTTCAAAATAGTAAAAGCTTTTAGACAATTTGTCTTAGGCAGCGGTGGAGATTGGTTCCCAGTGGCGTTTCTACATGTAAGTTGTGGGGAGCTTTTTGAAAAACCAGGCTAAAATTATTGTACATTTACTGTACATTATGAAGATAATAATTCAAAATTTAGCATCAAACCCACCGATTATTTCGGTTGGCTTTGCCACTGCATGGCCTTGATAAAAATACAAGGGGACTTTTTCTGAGGGAAGTTAGATTAAGAAATTATAGTTTTCTGGCCCCTCAAAACATCCTTATTTTCTGGCACATGATCTGGAATACATCGGAGGAAAGTAAAGGAACTAGGTATGGAATTTTCTTGGAAAGAAAGATATTGAATGAGGAAGGGAGACTGGAAAGCCCGAGTGGAGGAGAATTGGGAATCAGAGGGTGGATGGAGGAAGCCAGAAACTAAAATCAGGGAAGGATATTGAATAGAAGACATAATCAGGAGAAACAGAAAGCGGCATGACGCCGGTCGCGGGCAAATCGCCAAAGTCACCCCGAAAGTTACTGCAGCAGGGGAAAGTTTTTGCTGCTATCAGTTCTCTGTTTTTCTTAGCGAAGCTATCAGTTCTCTACGTTTTTAGGCCTGGCAAAACGTAAAAGGAAAAAAAAAAACTGGAAGGAGCAAAGCCCACGGGCTCCACTTGCTGGCTGTCTAACTTTAGTTGGCGATGCTGGGCCAACCATGCGGGTTGCTTGCAGCCGAATCATTGGCCGTTGAATCAGCCCATGAACACCCCGTGCCTCTATTCCGCGTTGATTAGCGTTCTACCAATTGAGCTACATCCCCTTTCACATGCATTACACTAATTCAGGCAAATATTATTATTTTTTTGCAAGAAAATTCTAATCTATACATTTTCAATCATGGCATTACAAAGAACAATGGAGGTAAAAAAATTACAACCATGTCAGTGGACCACTTAGCGACGATTACAAGCACTGGAACAAGCTGGAGGCGCAGCACTGTCATCGCCCCTCCCTCAGCGGAGCCGGGCAAAGCTTGTTGTAGTAGACAGCCGGGAGGTCGTCGTGCTAAGACTCCATAAGACCAGCGTACCAGATTAACAACCATCACCAATGAAGAAAGTCATATATCAGAAGGATCAAACCTATAAACACCCAAACGAAGACAAACGAAGACGGATCCAAACAGACCCAACGAAGACCAGCATCGACCGAATCCCGCGTTATCCGACGGAGACAAATCTCCACACACCATCCGACGATGCTAGATGCACCATTGGGAGGGGAATAGAACGTAGGAGACATTATTTCTACTAAGGGACGTCACGCCGCAACACTGCCCCAATCAAAGACGCTGAATCTAACAAGAACGAGAACGGGGTCCCTCCCGCCGGCGGGGGACCGAGATCCTCCGCACCTGCATGGCCTAGAGGCCATCGGAGATGAAGCGGGTCGGCAGCGACACCGATGGAAGAAGAAGAGCTTTTCTTGTGGAGGAGGAAAGTGATATGAATATGTTATAATGATACTACATACTAAGCGAACAATATTAGTTAACTGACTGCAATCAAGAAAAATAAAGGAGTAAATATATATCCGGAGAAAAGCATGAGTTTGTTTCCATGCATGCGTGAAAGCTATATATGCACCATGTGTGAGCAGGCTGTACTTAAACTAGTTTCTTCGCATAACAAACAAAACGGTCAGCCGAGACATGACAAACACATGGCCAGTTTAGCCAGCGAAGGGCCCAAAATAAGTCAATTTGTGTGCTCGCTACTGTCGATCACAAGATCATTTCATTTTTTGAATTGATGACACAAGATCGGGTTGGGTACAAAGCTCCCATGAAAAAAAGGTTGGGTGCAAAGCAAACGATGACACCGCTGGAAGGTACGCTGGAGCTTCCCCTATCTATCCAATTATCCGTCCATGAGCATCTAACTTCCAGACTACTTGACGATCCAAGAAGCAGTCAATGTGGCGTCACGTAGTGTTTCTTTCGGCTAATTTTTGCAGGAAAAAGGAAGAGCCATCGAAAAAACAATATCAATGAAGATGTGAGGTATTGATCCCCGTGCCCCTATCGAACATAGATTAGTGCTGAGCTACATCCCCATTTATATGAATTTAGTGTTAATATTAATTAATTAATTAAATAGTTACCTGCGATCAAGAAAAATAGTACTGTCTAGGTCCAGCAATTTTGTTGTTTTAATTCACTGATTAGTTAAACAAAAATGATATTCTTATGTAAAACTCCAACT
Organism: Triticum aestivum; assembly: GCF_018294505.1. Taxonomy (NCBI): domain Eukaryota; kingdom Viridiplantae; phylum Streptophyta; class Magnoliopsida; order Poales; family Poaceae; genus Triticum; species Triticum aestivum. The sequence continues at coordinate 785,875,742 of NC_057801.1, forward strand.
ACAAGATCTGTACGGAGTAGTTCATTTAATTTGCAACTACTCCTTTAGTTTTAGCTAACTGTTGTTCATTACATTACGTAAACTTTTTACATAGGAATAGCATTGCTCTTAGTTAAATGGGCATATGCTGTTGATATTGGTAGCCGCATAGCGGGCGTGGGTAGTGTTGTGGGTGTGTGTTGTGCGTCTATACTGGTCTATGACCTGTATCCATGTAATTGAGGCTAAAGAAAAAATTTAAGATGGATTAATCTGACTTTTCTCCTCTCCATCATGTAAGGTCTTTCTAGAAAATCCTCTTGTGCGGGTTCCTTTCTCTCCTTCGCTCAATTCGTACAGAGAGAGACTGCTGCCACCTACACTGGTGGAAAAAGGGCCTTTGGTCGCGGTTCGCAACTGCCATTAGTCGCGGTTGCGCAACCGCGACAGACCGGGCGCGACTAAAGGCCCCCCCCTTTAGTCGCGGTTGCTTAAGAACCGCGACTAAAGGCCCGTCCACGTGGGCGCCAGGTGGCCGTCGGGGCGGAGGACCTTTAGTCGCGGTTCTTCTGGCCAACCGCGACTAAAGGCCGCCGCAGGTTTAGGGTTTTAGCCCCCCCCCTTAAACCTGTTTTCTGTTTAATTTGTATTGTTTTATTTCTTTTGTGCTTTATTTTAATTTTGAAGGAGTTTCATATATTCTACGGTACTACATACATGCATATGAATGTACAATTTCAAATAAATTTGAAATTAGAACCAAAAAGAATTCAAGAGGAATATACAATATATATTCAATATCATCGGATGACCATATACAATTTTGAACAAGTTTCCATACATGATTTAATGCATATAAAGTTCTACGTCCTCGTAATAGTGTTCTCCTTTAGGATGGAGGACTTCCCTGCTGAACCATCCAGCTAGTTCCTCTTGAAGTGGTCGGAAGCGAGCTTCTGGACTAAGCATCCACCGGAGGTTATTCCTCTGAGCATTGGTATCACTCGGAACCCGCTCAGAGGTGTATCTCCGGATCATCTCACAGACATAGTATCCACATAGATTGGTCTCCGGTGGCTGAATATCCCCAGCATTCTTAGCCTTTAACATTTTGAATTCTAGCTCTTTTTTGAATTCACCGACCTTTGTATCTACGAACCGTCTCCAAACCCTACGAGGCAAAGAAAATTAAATGAACAAGAGAGTTATTAATTAGTTACTTGATATTAGGAAATGAACGAAATAGGCCGATCGATATAGAGCGCAAATGAATGAAAATAATTACTTCTGCAGCATTCTTCTCATGCCGCCCCAAAGCTTTGGATCCATATTCACAGAGTCGTGGACGAGACATTCTGAGGTGTTAACTTTAATTACTAGCAGAATCCAGTGGAACCTGCGGACACGATACATGCACAGTACGTCATGCATAACTCATCGATTAGCCGGCCACATACCATGCATGGAGTAAACAAAAGAGAATGTGCTCAAGACAGAAACACTCACTCAAAATGGTAAGGAAATAGAATATCACTTTTGAGTTCCTGCTTTGTAAGAAACTGCCACAGGTCTGCCTCCACGTCGGCGGGGTAACGCTCCAACACATGTCCATTAACGATGTGTGGGTCAATGAACCCAACATCATGGATGTTCCTTACTCTGCATTCCTTAATCTTCATTCTACATGTATAATAGCGGACACAACAATATAGTTAGGACATATATATAGTGCAGGCAATATGAACGAGATGGGGTAGAAATTAATAAATCACTTACAGAACGTAGCAACTGATGATAGATTTATCGAGCTCGCGCAGATTGAAAAGCTGGAACAATTCACTCAGTTCAATTTGTACATAGTAATGTTTGAAGTGATGCTCATGTCTAACTTCCGCATAAATATATTCTTTGGCGTTTTTATTTTTTATGTAACCCTTGTACCATTTCAGCAGACCTTTCATTTGTGGAGGTAGATCCTTTTCCTGCGCAGGCTCGACGAGAGGCCCATTCTTGACATATGTAATTACTACCTCCTTCACTGGCGCCTCATCAAGGCCTAACAGTTCACGAAGAGTAATACCTAAGTTGGCTGCTTGTTCTCTGGCACTCGTTACAGTCAATCCCTGTGCTGCCGCAGCTTGTATGATCTCGGGGTCATCCGGACAGAAGGCTTCCACTATAAGCGGGGCAATCGATTGTTTACTTTGTTCCCCGAGCTGGGCAACTTGTTTCCCGCTTTTTTTACTTTCGGCCTTCTCCCGCTCTTTGTTCTCCTTGAACATGAGTGCCTGCCTGCGAAGTTCACGTGCATAGTCGTTAGGCAGATTCTTCGCGGCTTGGGACGGTGTGCTCAAAAATGACTTAGCCCACTTCTTTTGCTCATCAGAAAATACTGGCTTGGGCTCGGGCTCTCTTTTCTTCTTGCAGTCCGCCTTCCATTTCTCCAAATCAGCAGCCGCGGCCGCGTCGACTTCCTCGGCACTACGTTCCCAAGGCCTTGTGGGGAGAGGCTTCAGTGATGGCTCCGGTACCTTTGTGGTCTTAGGTACATAAGGGTCCGGGTTAATAATCCAGGACTGCTTCTGCTTCTTTGCCGGAGGTGGATTGGGGGGCGGCGTCTGATCACCCGCCGGACGAGGACTGGGGGGCGGCGGCTGATCACCCGCCGGACGTTGTGGACTGGGGGGCGGCGTCGGCTGACGTGACGGAGGTGTAGGTGAACCGCCACCACCACCACCACCACCACCACCACCACCACCGCCACCGCCACCACCACCACCGTAGGGGGGTGGACTTGTTGTCCTTGGCGCCTCGCCTGGAAACTTGATAAACTTCTTTTGCCATAGAATGAAATGGCGCTTGACATCTCCAAGTCTTTTCTCCCCTTCAGGTGTAGCAATGTCAATCTCCAGGTCCTCAAACCCTTGGACTATGTCCTCCACCGTGACACGAGCATAGCCATCTTGAATGGGGTTGTTGTGGTGGAGTGCTCCAGGTAAACATGGTAAAGCACTGCCGATGGCTACCTTCATGGACATGTTCCCGATAGGATAATACAGATGACATTCTTTCATCTCCTTTATATCGTCCACGGGGTAGCGAGGATGCTCCGGTGAAGTAATTTCGACCACCAGAGGCTCCGGTGCAGTAATTTGGACCACCAGAGGCTCCGGTGCAGTAATTTCGATCGTCGGTGCATCTGCACCAGCCGGTGGGGCCTCCGTGGAAGCCACGCTGCTTCTCCGCTGCTGGCTTCCGAGATCCGCTGGATGATCTTCATGCTGCACCCGAGCTGCATCTCTTTCGGCTACTAGTACACTCATGGTTTTCTTCATCACATCCATTTCCGATGCCAACCGCGCCACAACATCTGCTTCCCGATCCATCTTTCTCTTACGGCTTCTGTAACCGTACGGGTCATCGTTCTGGGGGAACCCTATTTTCCACGGAATGTGCCCCATGCCTCGTACACGTCCTCCGTGTTCAGGATTCCCGAGGGCTTTTGTCAGCGCGTCGTTCTCTCTGTTGAACTTGATCTTCCCCTGTTGAGCATCCCTCATTGCGTTAATAAGGGCTTGGGTGGGTTTAATTAATTTGCCCCGGTAAACACACTCCCCTGTCTCCGGGTTCAGCGTTCCCCCATGCCCGTACCACCAGCTTTTGGCCCTTGGGTCCCATCCCTCCGTACCTGGACGGATTCCTCGCGCCCTCAGCTCGTTCTCCATCTTCTCCCACCTAGGCTCCCAAAGGCGATACCCTCCTGGCCCCATAACATGATTGTACTCCTTCTTAGCCGCATTTTCCTTATTTTTTTTCGATATTTGAATGAACTGCTCCGATTTCTTTTGCTTCACAAATTCTGGCCAATCATCTTTCAGTTTCTCATATTGTCCTTTGAAATCCGGAGTCTTGTTCTGCTTGACAAAGTCATGGGCTAGATTTTGCTTGAATTTCCGGAATGCGTCGGCCATCTTATGAAGAGCGAACTGTTTGACTAGCCTCCTCCTCTCCTTGTTTTCCTCAATCTTGTTACCCTCCTCATCGAATTTGTTGTATTCCGGAGGTAGAACGAAATGTTCCATAAGCTTCTTGAAGCAATCTTTTTTTGTTCTCTTATCGACAAAAGTGAAACCATCAATTCGTGCCTTCTTTGGCTCATTCCACTCCTGGACGGTGATCGAGACGTTGTCTCTAACAATGGCTCCGCATTGGCTGACAAACTTGGTGGCGTTCTTGCGGGGCTCCAGCGGCCTGCCGGTTGCACTGTCGACAACCTCGATGGTGCATGTTTCTCCTTGTTTCATCGTCTTGGTTGCGCCACGCTTTGACGACGTACTCGATTGTTTCGACGATCCGGCCGAGGGCTAAAATAAGAAAGAGTCGCGCGCGTTAGTACACACATATTTATTCAAATCAGTTAGTTTGTATCACCAGAGGCTCAATGTATATATATACCTCGGCGCCGGAGGTGGTTGCTACTTCCATTTGAAGATCGTCGTTTATCGACGTTTGTTCGGCATCATCTTGCTGACGGCGCCCTTCATCTTCACCGTCAAGGTTCAGATAAGAAGAGATATCATCTTCTTCTTCTCCGGTCGGCACATATAGAATATCGCCGTTTATGATGCCGAACATATGTGCTTCACCGTCCGGATCATAGTTGTCCATAATCGGGTCAGCTCTATCGTCCGCCATTATGTCAGTCCTGAAAACATGTAGTAAAAACAAATTAATTAAGTGAAGAAGGGGGGCGGTGGCGGTGGCGGTGGCGAAAGGGCGGTGGCGAAAGGAGGGGGCGAGGAAGGGGTGGGAGAGGGTGTCGCGGTAGAGCGCGAGACGGGGCGGCAGACGACGGCGTCACGGAGAGGGGAGGCAAGGACAACACATTTATAACCCTCGCCGTCCCCTCTCGATCCCTAAAAAAACACCGCGCGCATCGCCGCCCCCCTCGCCGCCCCTCTCCGTATAAACAAATTGTCCGAACAGAGCTTGGAGTAGACTGGCTAGGGTTTGGCCAGGGATGCGGATGGAGACGAATATATGTGGGGTCGGGATGGCCCATGTGCAGGGCGGGGGGTGCTGGCCACACTCTTTTTTCTTTTCTTTTTCATTTCATTTCATTTTTTCTTTTCCTGTTTTTATCCTTTTTTTCTTTTCTTTTTCATTTCATTTTTTCTTTTTCATTTCATTTCATTTTTTCGTGTATTTCAAAAAATTGATTTTATTAGACACAAAAAATTCATCAAAACAAAAAAATATTAATGAATTCCAAAACATATTCTTTCTTCTTTCTTTCTTCTTTCTTTTTTCTTCTTCCTTTTTTTTCTTCTTTCTTTTTTCTTCTGTTGTTTTCTTCCTTTTTCTTTTTTCTTCCTTTTTCCTTTTTTCTTCCTTTTTCTTGTTTTTCTTCTGTTTTTCTTTTGTTTTCTTCTTCCTTCCTTCTTCTTCTTCTTCTTCTTTCTTCTTCTTCTTCTTTCTTCCTGCAGGGCGGGCGGCAGGGCGGCGGGAGGCGGGCAGGGCACGGGTGGAGGCGGGCAGGGCACGGGCGGAGGCGGGGGCAGGGCACGGGCGGAGGCGGGCAGGGCACGGGCGGAGGCGGGCAGGGCACGGGCGGGCAGGGCACGGGCGGAGGCGGGCAGGGCACGGGCGGCGGGCAGGGCACGGGCGGAGGCGGCGCTCACTGGGGACGGGGGCGGCGGCGCGTAGGGCTTCGGCGTCGGGGCAGGGCTTCGGCGTCGGCGTCGGCGTCGGGGCAGGGCTTCGGCGTCGGCGTCGGCCGGGGCAGCGCTTCGGCGTCGAGAGAGAGCAGAATGGGAAGTGGCAAAACTGCTAAGTGCAGTATTTATGGACGCACCTTTAGTCGCGGTTGGAGAGGCGGACCGCGACTAAAGGTACCCTTTAGTCGCGGCCCGCCACCCCAACCGCGACTAAAGGGTGCCCTTTAGTCGCGGTCCGCCTCCCCAACCGCGACTAAAGGGTTTTGGCGCCGCCTCCGTTCCCGCGCAGAAAGACCCTTTAGTCGCGGCCCGCCACCCCAACCGCGACTAAAGGTATCCTTTAGTCGTGGTCCGCCTCCCCAACCGCGACTAAAGGGCTGTGCTAGAACTGGCGCGGTGCGGTGGGATGTTTAGTCCCACCTCGCTAGCCGAGAGGCTTCGACAGTGGTTTATAAGCGCGGCTGCGCTTACCACTTCGAGCTCCTCTCAAATGCAGGCTTACGGGCCTATTCTGTCACTGTGTGCCTGTGGGCCTACTGGGCCTTCTGCGGGCCTGAATCCTGGCCCTTTAATGGGTTTCTAGTCGTATTCAGGCCGTGGTGGCCCAGTAGGTGGCATATTTTCTTTTTTTCTTCCTTTTTTCCTTTTTCCTTTTTTCTTCTGTTTTTTTCTTATGTTTTTCTTCTGTTTGTTTTTTTCTTCTGTTTTTCCTTTTTTCTTCTGTTTTTTCTTCTGTTTTTTCTTCTGTTTTTTCTTCCTTTTTCTTCTGTTTTTTTCTTCTGTTTTTTCTTCTGTTTTTTCTTCCTTTTTCCTTTTTCCTTTTTTCTTCTGTTTTTTTCTTCTGTTTTTCCTTTTTTCTTATGTTTTTCTTCTGTTTGCTTTTTTCTTCTGTTTTTTTCTTCTGTTTTTTTCTTCATTTTCAAATCTTAAAAATACAATTATATATCAAAAAATCAGAAAAATAAAACTAATTCATTTTAAAACCCCTTGAAGGTTTGACAAAAGGTTTGATACAATAAATTATTACACATCATTTCTTCCCTTGTGTCCCTGCTTGCTTACGATTGTGCCGTATCCATGGAGCATCCTCATCATTTAACTTAATGCTTGGGTCGGTGTTCACTTTGAAGGGCGGAATTTCAGCAAACATATTATAATCTTCTGACATGTCTGTCTTGTCCTCCACTCCCACGATGTTTCTTTTCCCTGAAAGAACAATGTGGCGCTTTGGATCATCGCATGATGCACTGATCGTTTTCTTATCTTTCCGTTTCCTCGGTTTGCTACTCATGTCCTTCACATAGAAAACCTGAGCGACATCTTTCGCTAGGACGAATGGTTCGTCAAGGTAACCAAGATTGTTGAAATCCACCATTGTCATTCCGTATTGCTGGTCCACCTTTACCCCACCTCCTGTTAGCTTGAACCATTTGCACCGGAACAAAGGGACCTTAAAGGAGGGTCCATAGTCAAGTTCCCATATCTCCTCTATGTAACCATAATATGTGACCTTTTGCCCATTCTCGGTTGCTGCATCAAAGCGGACACCACTGTTTTGGTTGGTGCTCTTTTTATCTTGGGCGATCGTGTAAAATGTATTCCCATTTATCTCGTACCCTTGGAAAGTCGTTATAGTCGAAGATGGTGTCTTGGCCAACATGTACAGCTGATCTACAACATCATTGTCATTCATTAAATGTTTTTTCAACCAACTGCCGAAAGTCTCCATGTGGGCCTTCCTAATCCAGGATTCAGGCTTCCCCGGGTTGTCCGAGCGTAAAATATTCTTGTGTTTCTCAAAGTACGGAGCCACCAAGCTGGAATTGGTCAGTACAGTGTGGTGTGCTTCAGTCAGAGAATGGCCGTCCATACATATCGTTGATTTCCTTCCGATCGTGCCTTTTCCACTTAGTCTCCCCTCGTGCCGCGATCGAGGAAGACCAATCGGCTTAAGGTCAGGAACAAAGTCAACACAAAACTCAATTACCTCCTCATTTCCATAGCCCTTGGCGATGCTTCCTTCTGGCCTAGCACGGTTACGAACATATTTCTTTAATACTCCCATGAACCTCTCGAAGGGGAACATATTGTGTAGAAATACAGGACCGAGAACGAAAATCTCTTCGACTAGGTGAACCAGGAGGTGCGTCATAATATTGAAGAAGGATGGCGGGAACACCAACTCGAAACTGACAAGACATTGGATCACATCGTTCTGTAACCGTGGTAGAACTTCTGGATTGATTACCTTCTGAGAGATTGCATTGAGGAATGCACATAGCTTCACAATGGCTACTCGAACATTTTCCGGCAGGAGCCCCCTCAAAGCAATCGGAAGCAATTGCGTCATAATCACGTGGCAGTCGTGAGACTTCAGGTTTTGGAACTTTTTCTCCGCCATGTTTATTATTCCCTTTATATTGGACGAGAATCCAGACGGGACCTTCATACTGCTCAGGCATTCAAAAAAGATGACCTTCTCTTCTTTGGTCAGAGCGTAGCTGGCACGACCTTGAAACCATTCCGGATGCCGGTCATCAGGGTCTTTCAAACGTTGCTGGTCCTGCCGTGCTTCCTTTGTATCATTTGTCTTCCCATACACGCCCAAGAAGCTTAGGAGGTTCACGCAAATATTCTTCGTAACGTGCATCACGTCGATTGCAGAGCGGACATCTAGGACTTTCCAATATTCTAGCTCCCAGAATATAGATTTCTTCTTCCACATGGCTGCGTGCCCGTCAGCTCCCTTCGGAACTGATTGTCCGCCAGGACCCTTTCCAAAGATGACTTTCAAATCCTTGACCATATCAAATACCTCAGCACCAGTGCGTTCCGCAGGCTTCGGCCGGTGATCTGCCTTGCCGTTGTAATGCTTGCCTTTCTTTCTTACTGGATGAATTTTCGGAAGAAATCGACGATGCCCAAGGTACACGTTCTTCTTACAATTTGGCAAATGTACACTTTCAGTCTCATGTAAGCAGTGCGTGCATGCATTGTATCCCTTATTTGACAGTCCCGAAAGGTTACTAAGAGCAGGCCAATCGTTGATGGTTACGAAAAGCAACGCTCGTAGGTCAAATTCCTCTTGTTTGTGCTCATCCCACACACGGACACCACCCCACAGCTGTAAAAGTTCATCAACTAATGGCCTTAGGTACACATCGATGTCGTTGCCGGGTTGCTTCGGACCTTGGATGAGCACTGGCATCATAATGAACTTCCGCTTCATGCACAACCAAGGAGGAAGGTTGTAGATGCATAGAGTCACGGGCCAGGTGCTATGGCTGGAGCTCTGCTCGCCAAAAGGATTCATGCCATCCGTACTTAGAGCAAATCTTATGTTCCTTGCGTCAGCTGCAAAATCTTTGAACCATCTGTCGATCTTTCTCCATTGCGTTCCATCTGCGGTGTGTCTCAACTCCCCGTCCGACTTACGGTCCTCTTTGTGCCATCGCAACAACTTGGCATGCTCTTTGTTCCTGAACAGACGTTTCAACCGTGGTATTATAGGAGCATACCACATCACCTTGGCGGGAACCCTCTTCCTGGGTTTCTGGCCCTCAACATCGTCACCAGGGTCATCGCCTCTGATCTTATAACGCAATGCAGTGCATACCGGGCATTCATTCAAATTCTCATATTCACCGCGGTAGAGGATGCAGTCGTTGATGCATGCATGTATCTTCAGAACCTCTAAACCTAGAGGGCAGACAACCTTCTTTGCTTCGTACGTACTGGCGGGCAACTCGTTATCCTTTGGAAACATATTCTTCAACATTTTCAGCAAGTTTTCAAATGCCGAGTCAGCTACACCTGCCTCTGCCTTCCATTTCAGCAAATCTAGTGTGCAGCCCAGCTTTTTCAGACCATCATCGCATCCGGGGTACAGCGCCTTTCTGTGATCCTCTAACATGCGATCCAAATTCTCCCTCTCCTTTTCAGTTTCGCAGCGTCTCCGTGCATCAGCAATGGTCCGACCAAGATCATCAACGGGATCATCACGTGCCTCTTCTTCACCTTCCCCTTCACCTTCAGCATCCTCCATGAAAGTATCACCGAAATGAGCAAGATAGCTTTCATCGATGAAATCATCCCCTTCTTCATCTTCTTCCATTATAACCCCTCTTTCTCCATGCTTGGTCCAACAATTATAGCTTGGCATGAAACCGTGCCGAAGCAGATGCATGTGAACATCTCTTGAGGAAGAGTAACCCTTCTGATTCTTACAGATAACACATGGACAGATAACAAAACCCCCCTGCTTGTTCGCATTAGCCACTACGAGGAAATCTTTCAAACCCGTAGTGAACTCGCCGGAGAGTCGGTTACCGTACATCCATTGCCGATTCATCTGCATTATTATAATATAAAATATATAATTAACCATCATGCATTTGTTAAACTAACTAGCTACAAACAATATAAATTAAACAATGAACTGCACACATGCATATTTTATCAATGACACACATGCATGAAAGGTTCAAGTTGCTAACCGCGATCGAGGAGGAAAAAATAAATGAGGAACCTTAAGTGTGGCTCCAACACTTCATATCATGTTTGTTTCACCCTCTTAGGGTATTTCATCAAACACCTTGTGTGCATAAGAGGAACCAAAAGCAAACCTACACCCCCTTGTGAAGCTTGTGAAGAGAAGTGGCACCAAATGGCTAAGTGAGTGTGCTGAACTGGTATATATAGGGGAGGAGCTTTAGTCGCGGTTGGCCTGGACAACCGCGACTAAAGGCCTTTGCGCACCTTTAGTCGCGGTTGGCCTGGCCAACCGCGACTAAAGCCCCTCACGTGCACCAGCTGGCCACCGAGCGCCCTGGGCCCAGGCCTTTGGTCGCGGTTCGTCTGCCGAACCGCGACTAAAGACTTCATTAGTCGCGGTTCCTACAGTTTCGCGACTAATGGGGCTGGACGGAAGCCTCTTTTTCTACCAGTGCTAGCTGAATTTGCCACCGCCACTAAGGGCATCTCCAACAGCAACCCGCATATCCCCCCCCCCCCCCGCATCCGTCTGCAGACAAGGTGGACCAGTCTACAGACACAGATGCGGGAAGCCGCCATCTAGCGCTGCCGACATACATTTCAACCTGCATTTGAACTAGCGGGACAGAATTCATGCAAACTAGCCGATATTCATCGAAATTCGGATAGAAAATAGCAAATCATCCATACATAGCATGCAAATTAAGTCTAGTACAACAATGTCTTAAAATTCGACTAAATTAACCGGATGTCCAATAAATTTTTCATCAATGGATCATATCATTCCACACATACTCCCACTTCAGCTTCATCCAACAGTATGTGCACATAAATGGCCGTCTCTCTGTCATGTGGTACACCACGGCAGCGTGTGCAGATTACATATAATGTGTAGACCAACATTGGTGAATGCATTAGTCATAAAGTTGAGCAAGAGGAAGCAAAAACTTACGATCTCGTCCTTTGCCGTGTGCATGGCCACCTTGTCTCGAGCTGATGAACCATGTCACAAAACTTGGTGGCGTTGTTCTGGATTGCGTACTGCTACCTTTTGAGCACTGCGTTGGTTTTCCCTTGAAGAGGAAAGGGTGATGCAGCAAAGTAGCGTAAGTATTTCCCTCAGTTTTTGAGAACCAAGGTATCAATCCAGTAGGAGGCTCCTCAAAAGTCTCTCGTACCTACACAAACGAACAAGAACCTCGCAACCAACGCGATAAATGGGTTCTATATCCCTTCACGAAAACTTGCGAAAGTGAGATCTGATAGAGATAATAAGATAAGATAAATATTTTTGGTATTTTTATGATATAGATTGGAAAGTAAAGATTGCAAATAAAAGTAGATTGGAAACTTATATGATAAAAGATAGACCCGGGGGCCATGGGTTTCACTAGTGGATTCTCTCAAGGTAGCATAAGTATAACGGCGGGTGAACAAATTACTGTCGAGCAATTGATAGAAAAGTGCATAGTTATGAGAATATCTAGGCATGATCATGTATATAGGCATCACGTCCATAACAAGTAGATCGAAACGATTCTGCATCTACTACTATTACTCCACACATCGACCGACTCTTGCCTGCATCTAGAGTATTAAGTTCATAAGAACAGAGTAACGCATTAAGAAAGATGACATGATGTAGAGGGATAAACTCAAACAATATGATATAAACCCCATCTTTTTATCCTCGATGGCAACAATACAATACGTGCCTTGTTGCCCCTGCTGTCACTGGGAAAGGACGCCGCAAGATTGAACCCAAAGCTAAGCACTTCTCCCATTGCAAGAAAGATCAATCTAGTAGGCCAAACAAAACTGATAATTCAAAGAGACTTGCAAAGGTAACCAATCACCCATAAAAGAATTCAGAGAAGATTCAATTATTTTTCATAGATAAACTTGATCATAAACCCACAATTCATCGGATCTCGACAAACACACCATAAAAAGAGTTACAACGAATAGATCTGTAGAAGATCAAGGAGAACTTGGTATTGAGATTCAAAGAGAGAGAAGAAGCCATCTAGCTGATAACTATGGACCCGAAGTTCTATGGTAAACTACTCACTACTCATCGGAGAGGCCTTGGAGATGATGTAGAGGCCCTCTGTGGTCGATTCCCCCTCCGGTGGAGCGCCGGCGAAGGCTCGAAGATGGGATCTCGTGGATACAGAAGGTTGCGGCAGTGGAATTAGGTTTTCGTGGTGCTCCTGGATGTTCTCGGGGTACGTGGATATATATAGGAGGAAGAAGTAGGTCGGTTGAGCCACGAGGGGCCCACAAGGGTGGGGGGCGTGCCCACCCCCCCTAGGGCTCATCGGGCACCCTCGTGGTCGCCTCGTTTGCTGCTTGAGATCCACTCCAAGTCTCTTGGTTTGTGTTTGTTCCAAAAAGATCGCTCCCGAAGGTTTCATACCGTTTGGACTCCGTTTGATATTCCTTTTCTTCGAAACATTGACATAGGCAAAAAAATAGCAATTCGGGCTGGGCCTACGGTTAGTAGGTTAGTCCCAAAATGATTATAAAGTGTAAAGTAAAGCCCATAAACATCCAAAATGGGTAATATAATAGCATGGAACAATCAAAAATTATAGATACAGTGGAGATGTATCAAGTATCCCCAAGCTTAATTCCTGTTCGTCCTCGAGTAGGTAAATGATAAAAACAGAATCTTTGATGTGGAATGCTACCTAGCATAATTCTCAATGTAATTTTCTTTATTGTGGAATGAATGTTCAGATTCAAATGATTCAAAATAATAGTTCATATTGACATAAAAACAATAATACTTCAAGCATACTAACAAAGCAATCATGCTTCTCAAAATAACATGGCTAAAGAAAGCTATCCCTACAAAATCATATAGTCTGGCTATGCTCTATCTTCATCACACAAAGTATTTAATCATGCACAACCTCAATGACAGGCCAAGCAATTGTTTCATACTTTCGTATTCTTAAACTTTTTCAACTTTCACGCAATACATGAGCGTGAGCCATGGACATATCACTATATATGGAATAGAATGGTGGTTGTGGAGAAGGCAAAAAAAGGAGAAGATAGTCTCACATCAACTAGGCGTATCAACGGGCTATGGAGATGCCCATTAATAGATATCAATGCGAGTAAGTAGGGATTGCCATGAAACGGATGCACTAGAGCTATAAATGTATGAAAGCTCAACAAAAGAAACTAAGTGGGCGAAGACCTAGGGCGTTTTGAGGAAGCCCATCATTGGAATATACAAGCCAAGTTCTATAATGAAAAATTCCCACTAGTATATGAAAGTGACAACATAGGAGACTCTCTATCATGAAGATCATGGTGCTACTTTGAAGCACAAGTGTTGTAAAAGGATAGTAGCATTGTCCCTTCTCTCTTTTTCTCTCATTCATTTTTTTCTTTTCTTTTTTTTATTTGGCCTTTCTCTTTTTTTATTTGGCCTTTCTCCCTTTTTTTTATAAAGTCTGAAGTCTCATTCCGACTTGTGGGGGAATCATAGTCTCCATCATCCTTTCCTCACTTGGGACAATGCTCTAATAATGAAGATCATCACACTTTTATTTACTTACAACTCAAGATTACAACTCGATACTTAGAACAAAATATGACTCTATATGAATGCCTCCGGAGGTATACCGGGATATGCAATGAATCAAGAGTGACATGTATGGAAGAATTATGAAGGTGGCTTTGCCACAAATACGATGTCAACTACATGATCATGCAAAAGCAATATGATAATGATGATGCGTGTCATAATAAACAGAATGGTGAAAAGTTGCATGGCAATATATCTTGGAATGGCTATGGAAATGCCATAATAGGTAGGTATGGTGGCTGTTTTGAGGAAGGTATATGGTGGGTGTATGGTACCAGCGAAAGTTGCGCGACACAAGAGAGGCTAGCAACTGTGGAAGGGTGAGAGTGCGTATAATTCATGGACTCAACATTAGTCATAAAGAACTCATATATTTATTGCAAAAATCTGCAAGTCATTGAAACAAAGTACGACGCACATGCTCCTAGGGGGATAGATTGGTAGGAAAAGACCATCGCTTGTCGCCGACTGCCACTCATAAGGAAGACAATCAATAAATAAATTATGCTCCAACTTCATCACAAAGCGGTTCACCATACGTGCATGCTACGGGAATCACAAACTTCAACACAAGTATTCCTCAAATTCACAACTAATTTAACTAGTATGACTCTAATATCACCATCCTAATATCTCAAAACAATTATCAAGCATCAAATTGATCATAGCATCCAATTCAATTTCTATGATAGTTTTATTATACCCAACTTGGATGCCCATCATTCTAGGACCAATTTTATAACCATAGCAAATACCATGCTGTTCTATAAGACTCTCAAAATAATATAAGTGAAGCATGAGAGATCAACATTTTCTACAAAATAAAGCCACTGCCGTGCTCTAAAAGATATAAGTGAAGCACTAGAGCAAAAAGTATCTAGCTCAAAAGATATAAGTGAAGCACATAGAGTATTCTAATAAATTCCAAATCAAGTGTGTCTCTCTCAAAAGGTGTGTACATAAAGGATGATTGTGGTAAACTAAAAAGCAAAGATCCATATCATACAAGACGCTCCAAGCAAAACACATATCATGTGGTGAATAAAAATATAGCTCCAAGTAAAGTTACCGATAGACGAAGACAAAGAGGGGATGCCTTCCGGGGCATCCCCAAGCTTAGAAATTTGGTTGTCCTTGAATATCTTGTGGTTCCATGGGAATCCCCAAGCTTAGGCTCTTGCCACTCCTTATTCCATAGTCCATCAAATTTTTACCCAAAACTTGAAAACTTCACAACACAAAACTCAACAGGAAATCTCATAAGCTCCGTTAGTGCAAGAAAGAAAAACCACCACATAAGGTACTATAATGAACTCATTATTTATTTATATTGGTGTTAAACCTACTGTATTCCAACTTCTCTATGGTTCATACCCCCCGATACTAGCCATAGATGCATCAAAATAAGCAAACAACACACGAAAAATAGCGGCATCTTACAGCAATATGTAACTTTGGAATACTTCTGGAACTCTACAAATCCTACCAAAATAGGAAGTCCTGCGAAATTTGTCTATTGATCTACTGCGAAAAGAATCAACGCAAAAGCACATTTCTGTGATTTATTAAAATTATTCTCGTGCATGCAAAAGTTTCTGTTTTTCAGCAGAATCAAATTAACTATCACTGTAGGTTATCCTATAGGTTGTACTTTGCACAAACACTAATTAAAACATAAAACCACATATAAACAGAATCTAGCTGAAATATTTATTACTAAACAGAAGCAAAAAAGCAAGAAACAAAAATAAAATTGGGTGGCCTCCCAACAAGCGCTATCGTTTAATGCCCCTAGCTAGGCATAAAAGCGAGAATAGATCTAAGTACTGCCATCTTTGGCATTCAATTCATAAGTGGCTCGCATAATAGATTCATAAGGTAATTTTACTTTCTTTCTAGGGAAGTGTTACATGCCTTTTCCTTAATGGAAATTGGAATCTAATATTACCTTCCTTCATATCATTAATTGCACCAATCGTACTAAGAAAGGTCTACCAAGAATAATAGGACATGAAAGATTGCAATCTATATCAAGAACGATAAAATTTATGGGCACACAATTCCTATTTGCAACAATAAGAACATCATTGATCCTTCCCATAGGTTTCTTAATGGTGGAATCCGGAAGGTGCAAGTTTAAAGAGCAATCATCAAAATCATGGAAACTAGCACATCACATAAAGTTTTTGGAATCATGGAAACACTAGCACCCAAATCACAGAAAGCATAGCATTCATGATCTTTAATTTTAATTTTTATAGTAGGTTCCCACTCATCATAAAGTTTTCTAGGTATAGAAATTTCCAATTCAAGTTTTTCTTCATAAGATTGCATCAAAGCATCAATGATATGTTTGCTAAAAGCTTTATTTTGACTATAAGCATGTGCAGAATTCAACACAGATTGCAACAAGGAAATACAATCTATTAAAGAGCAATTATCATAATTAACTTCCTTGAAATCCATAATAGTGGGTTCATTGTTATGTAAAGTTTTGACCTCTTCAATCCCACTTTTACCAAATTTAGCATCAAGATCTAAAAACTCTGCATCATTGGGACGCGTTTTAAATAAAGTTGACTCATCTCCAGTCCCACCATTTTCAAGATTCATATTACAAAACAAAAATTTAAGAGGGGACACACCAATAACTTTTAGATCTTCATCATTATTTTCATGGAAACTAGAAGAACACGCTTTTATAAAGCAATCATTCTTAGCACGCATCCTAGCAGTTCTTTCCTTCCACTCATAAATGGAAATTCTCATGGCATTGAGAAACTCATAGATATCATGCTTAGGTGGAATAGATCTAAGTTTCAAAGAATCAACATCAAGAGAAAGTCTATCAATGTTCCTAGCCAATTCATCAACTTTAAGCAATTTTTCTTCAAGCAAGGCATTGAAATTCTTTTGAGATACCATAAATTCTTTAACACTATTCTCAAAATCAGAGGGCATCTTATTAAATTTTTCATCAGAGTTGTTGTAGGAATTACAATAATTATTAGAGGAATTACTAGGAAACGACCTAGGATTAAAGTTTCCTCTATACGCGTTGTTACCAAAATTATTCCTACCAACAAAATTCACATTCATAGATTCATTATTATTCTCAATCAAAGTAGACAAACGCATATCATTGCGATCAATAGGAGCACTCTTAGTAGAAAACAATTTCATAAGTTCATAATCTTTCCACTCAAAACATTAATCTCTTCTGTCGCATGAACTTTTTTACTAGTAGATCTTTCGGTATGCCATTGAGAATAATTAACCATAATATTATCAAGGAGTTTAGTAGCTTCTCCTAAGGTGATTTCCATAAAAGTGCCTTCCGCGGCCGAATCTAAAAGATTTCTAGAAGCAAAACTCAATCCGGCATAAAATTTGTGTATGATCTTCCATAAATTTAATCCATGAGTAGGGCAATTGCGAATCATTAATTTCATTCTTTCCCAAGATTGGGCAACATGCTCATGATAAAGTTGTTTAAAATTCATAATATCTTTTCTAAAATAGATGATCTTAGCGGGAGGAAAATACTTAGAGATAAAAGCATCTTTGCACTTATTCCATGAACCAATACTATTTTTAGGCAAAGACGAAAACCAAGTTTTAGCACGATCTCTAAGTGAAAACAGAAATAAATTCAATTTAACAATATCGTTATCCGTATCTTACTTATTTTGCATATCACACAAATCCAAAAAGTTGTTGAGATGAGTAGCGGCATCTTACTAGGAAGGCCGGAGAATTGATCTTTCATAACAAGATTCAACAAAGCAGCATTGATTTCACAAGATTCAGCATCATTAAGAGGAGCAATCAGAGTGCTAAGGAAGTCATTATTATTGGTATTGGAAAAGTCACATAATTTAGTATTATCTTGCGCCATCGTGACAAGCAATCCAACACACAAGCACACAAGAGGCAAGTGAAAAAGAAAGAGGAGAACGGGAAAGAGAGGGCGAATAAAACGACAAGGGTGAAGTGGGGGAGAGGAAAATGAGAGGCAAATGGCAAGTAATGTAATGTGAGGGAGATAAGTTTGTGATGGGTACTTGGTATGTCTTCACTTGAGCGAAGACCTCCCCGGCAACGGCGCCAGAAATCCTTCTTGCTACCTCTTGAGCACGGCGTTGGTTTTCCCTTGAAGAGGAAAGGGTGATGTAGCAAAGTAGCGTAAGTATTTCCCTAAGTTTTTCAGAACCAAGGTATCAATCCAGTAGGAGGCTCCTCAAAAGTCTCTCGTACCTACACAAACGAACAAGAACCTCACAACCAACGCGATAAACGGGTTCTGTATCCCTTCACGAAAACTTGCGAAAGTGAGATCTGATAGAGATAATAAGATAAGATAAATATTTTTGGTATTTTTATGATATAGATTGGAAAGTAAAGATTGCAAATAAAAGTAGATTGGAAACTTATATGATAAAAGATAGACCCAGGGGCCATAAGTTTCACTAGTAGCTTCTCTCAAGATAGCAGAAGTA
The DNA here is from genome assembly GCF_018294505.1 of Triticum aestivum. NCBI lineage: Eukaryota > Viridiplantae > Streptophyta > Magnoliopsida > Poales > Poaceae > Triticum > Triticum aestivum. Next base: position 785,894,035 of record NC_057801.1, read on the forward strand.
TTACGGCGGGTGAACAAATTACTGTCGAGCAATTGATAGAAAAGTGCATAGTTATGAGAATATCTAGGCATGTTCATGTATATAGGCAGCACGTCCACAACAAGTAGATTGAAACGATTCTGCATCTACTACTATTACTCCACACATTGACTGACTCCTGCCTGCATCTAGAGTATTAAGTTCATAAGAACAGAGTAACGCATTAAGAAAGATGACATGATGTAGAGGGATAAACTCATACAATGTGACATAAACCCCATATTTTTGTACTCGATGGCAACAATACAATACGTGCCTTGCTGCCCCTGCTGTCATTGGGAAAGGACACCGCAAGATTGAACCCAAAGCTAAGCACTTCTCCCATTGCAAGAAAGATCAATCTAGTAGGCCAAACAAAACTGATAATTCAAAGAGACTTGCAAAGGTAACCAATCACCCATAAAAGAATTCAGAGAAGATTCAATTATTTTTCATAGATAAACTTGATCATAAACCCACAATTCATCGGATCTCGACAAACACACCATAAAAAAAGTTACAACGAATAGATCTGCAGAAGATCGAGGAGAACTTGGTATTGAGATTCAAAGAGAGAGAAGAAGCCATCTAGCTGATAACTATGGACCCGAAGTTCTATGGTAAACTACTCACTACTCATCGGAGAGGCCTTGGAGATGATGTAGAGGCCCTCTGTGGTCGATTTTCCCTCCGGTGGATACAGAAGGTTGCGGCGGTGGAATTAGGTTTTCGTGGTGCTCCTGGATGTTCTCGGGGTACGTGGATATATATAGGAGGAAGAAGTAGGTCGGTTGAGCCACGAGGGGCCCACAAGGGTGGGTGGCACCCTCGTGGCCGCCTCGTTTGTTGCTTGACGTCCACTCCAAGTCTCCTGGTTTGTGTTTGTTCCAATAAGATCGCTCCCAAAGGTTTCATCCCGTTTGGACTCCGTCTGATATTCCTTTTCCTCGAAACACTGAAATAGGCAAAACAAACAGCAATTCGGATTGGGCCTCCGGTTAGTAGGTTAGTCCCAAAAGTGATATAAAAGTGTAAAGTAAAGCCCATAAACATCCAAAGTGGGTAATATAATAGAATGGAACAATCAACAATTATAAATACGTTGGAGAAGTATCACGTACCAGCGACACGATAATGACCTCACATTGCGTTGTTAAATTATGTACATGTCGTAGGGCGCAATGTGCTTTCGTGTGTGTACCTTTTCATGCACTTGCTGCCAGAAGGTCGCCCATCTGCTCCTGCCTAGGAAATCCGCGGATACTGCCAACCACGCAGCACACAACAACTCATCCTCCAAGGTTGAGTAGCTCATCATCCTTCAGACTCTAAAAAGCAACATAACATTTGAAAATAAACTCAAAGGCATTTGACCGAACACCTGCCAAAGCTCGGACCGTGTCCAATGCGGCCTCCGTCAGCACCGGCGTCATAGCGAGCACCTCCATGGTCAGAGGCACGACTGTAGCAGTGGCCACAGTCGTCTCCGTAGGCGACGGGGGAGGCTGTGCTAGAGGAGGCCGCCTGCCCACTCCACGACCGCCTCGAAAACCATGGTAGCCGCCCCAGAAGTGGTACGCCCAGCCACACCCTCGAAAAAAGTGTTAGTCGGTACTTGGTACCCCCGACCCGCACCATCGCTATTGTGCCAAACATATCCGCGTCCACCACCTGATCATGATGAACCTCCATGTTGCCCTTCGCCGTATGCGTCATACCCGTCGTCTCCCCACTGCCACCTCAGAGTGTTCCGGCCGCCATCAGTCTGACCATTGAAACGACCTTGGCCATAGTCACGGCCCTGACCAGCACCACCACCCTGGGCTGGCGCCCCGCTGGCGCGCGGCTGCTGCTGCTAGTATTGCACACCACCACCCTGATGTCTACTACACAACCTTCTTCTTGTAGACGTTGTTGGGCCTCCAAGTGCAGAGGTTTGTAGGACGGTAGCAAATTTCCCTCAAGTGGATGACCTAAGGTTTATCAATCCGTGGGAGGCGTAGGATGAAGATGGCCTCTCTCAAGCAACCCTGAAACCAAATAACAAAGAGTCTCTTGTGTCCCCAACACACCCAATACAATGGCAAATTGTATAGGTGCACTAGTTCGGCGAAGAGATGGTGATACAAGTGCAATATGGATGGTAGATATAGGTTTTTGTAATCTGAAATTATAAAAACAGCAAGGTAACTAATGATAAAAGTGAGCGTAAACGGTATTGCAATGCTAGGAAACAAGGCCTAAGATTCATACTTTCACTAGTGCAAGTTCTCTCAACAATAATAACATAACTGGATCATATAACTATCCCTCAACATGCAACAAAGAGTCACTCCAAAGCCACTAATAGCGGAGAATAAATGAAGAGATTATGGTAGGGTACGAAACCACCTCAAAGTTGTCCTTTCTGCTCGATCTATTCAAGAGTCTGTAGTAAAATAACACGAAGCTATTCTTTCCGTTCAATCTATCATAGAGTTCATACTAGAATAACACCTTAAGACACAAATCAATCAAAACCCTAATGTCACCTAGATACTCCATTGTCACCTCAAGTATCCGTGGGCATGATTATATGATATGCATCACACAATCTCAGATTCATCTATTCAACCAACACAAAGTACTTCAAATAGTGCCCCAAAGTTTCTACTGGAGAGTCAAGACGAAAACGTGTGCCAACCCCTATGCATAGGTTCATGGGCGGAACCCGCAAGTTGATCACCAAAACATACATCAAGTGGATCACGTGATATCCCATTGTCACCACAGATACGCACGGCAAGACATACATCAAGTGTTCTCAAATCATTAAAGACTCTATCTGATAAGATAACTTCAAGAGGAAAACTCAATTCATCACAAGAGAGTAGAGGGGGAGAAACATCATTAGATCCAACTACAATAGCAAAGCTTGCGATACATTAAGATCGTGCCATAGAGAGAACATGAGAGAGAGAGATCAAACACATAACTATTGGTACATACCCTCAGCCCCGAGGGTGAACTACTCCCTCCTCCTCATGGATCGCGTCGGGATGATGAAGATGGCCACCGGTGAGGGATCCCCCCACCGGCAGGGTGCCGGAACAGGCTCCCGAGAGGTTTTTGGCGGCTACAGAGGCTTGCGGCGGTGGAACTCCCGGTCTATCTTCTGTTTTGATGGTTTTAGGGTATATGAGAATATATAGGCGAAAGAAGTCGGTCGAGGGAGCCTCGAGGGGCCCACGAGGGTGGAGGGCGCGCCCAGGGGGGCCGATCTATCTCGTGGCTTCCTTGAAACTTCACTGACTTGCACTCCAAGTCCCCTGGATTGCTTCCGTTCCAAAAATAACTTCTCCGAAGGTTTCATTTTGTTTGGACTCCGTTTAATATTCCTTTTCTTCGAAACACTGAAATAGGCAAGAAAACAGCAATATGGGCTGGGCCTCCGGTTAATAGGTTAGTCCCAAAAGTACTCTAAAAGTGTATAATAAAGCCCGTAATCATTCAAAACAGGTAATAAAATAGCATGAATGCTTCATAAATTATAGATACGTTGGAGACGTATCACACCCTACTCCGGCGCCCCGCTGGTGCGCGGCTGCTGCTGCTGGGACTGCGCACCACCGCCCTATGGCAGTGCCCCCTGCGGCGCCCCTCAGCGGCGCCTGGCCGGAGCCCCTTCCTGCCATTGCAATCGCTGGCTGCAGAGGACTCCCGACGATCCTCGCGGCGCGACCTTTGCCCAACAATGGAAAACCAGGAACATCGATCACCGGTCGAACCCTAGCCGGATATGTACGTGCGTGAATAGGTTCCCGATCGCAAACCAACTCATGCAACACGTCAAAAGAAACACCAGCCAGGCCGTCCATCTACGCCTCCCTCTGGGCCTCATACCCAGATCCTTGGTGGCCCACTACCGCGGATATCGAAACTGGCCCACTCTGGCCCAGGATCAAATTCAAACGACGTCTCCTCGCCTCGTCGATCGAGATCTCGTCGGACGCCAGTGGCTTCTCCACTGGCTCCCGTCCTTTCTTCTGGCGATGGTTAACCACAGTCCAACCGGATCCAATGAAATCACCAAGAGTTAGGGCAAGGAGACTTACCTTCGGCAGCGGTCCGCGCCATGGCCTGGTCGCGTCGCCGACGTCCTCCAATGAGCTACTCGTCAGGCTATCTCCACCTTCTCTGTCCTTCCCAATTAAATTAGCTATAATTAGCAGTACTGTCGGTAGGTGTGCCTTCATTGGTTCGGATTTGGACAATTAGCTGATTAACTTTTGATTGTTGTGTTATAGCTAGCATGATGCTATATAAAATGTGTTTAGTTTTTGCTCCTGCTGTATAGTTATGGCATATCCTAGCCAGATATAGTATAATTTATGTTAATGTCTTTTCCTTCATTATCTGGAAACACTGGGGTTGTTTCTCATGCAAATCTATGTCTATGTGATTATTCTCAGCCTGCTAATAGGCACTCCAAAAGGAGATGCAGCTTAATCCGAATCGCAAGATTGCTCTATAGCATATGTCGACAAGAGAGATGGTTCAGTGATTAATTAACCCAGCTGGTTGGTTAACTGCATCCGTACATGAAGATGCAGTATGTTATTTGTGTTCTTTAGAAGCTTTGGGAGGAGGAATTAGCAAGGATGAGCGGCAGTGTGTCAGCAGCCGAGACGAGCGCCAAGAGGAGATTCAAGCAGCGGGCCGGCCCAAGAGGCAACCTCACCTACCGGCTCAGCTTGCTGGGCCAGAGTGGGTCCAGTAATGCTTGTACTTAAACCTGTAAGCGATACGATTCGGGTGGCGATGGCAGAACGGCTAGGTGTTGCGTGTGTGGCGTGTGCTCCTGCGTGAGCTGATCCCCTTCCTCCTCTCGCCATTTCAAATCCTTGTAGCTCCGAATTCTTGGCAACAGCCGAATACAAACCCTAGCCCTCACAATCTAGTATCAAAGTCGTTCCTTCCCCTAGCCACCTTCCGCTCTGGATCTCCCCGGCCACCGTCACCGTACGAGACTCACTGATCGACGGCGAGAGGAAGCTATGGAGAAATTTTCTCCCGAGACGAAGGCGATCTACGATCTCCTCCGGGACGATTTCGACGTCGCCCTATCCAAGACCACGGTAGAGTGCAACGAGGAGCTAACGACAGTCTTTGCCAAGCTCGACTCCAAGCTAGACCTACTCTCCGGTCGCATCGACAACGTCAAGCTGTCCATAGGCGTCTACCTGGACGAACTGTGGGGCAAGATCGGGGCTGAAAGAGGAGCAGCTTCATCAGCAACCGCACCACCATCTCCACGGGAGGCCACCTTGCGCCCAGGTTCGAGTGGATCTGAAGGATTTCGTTCCGAAGCGGAGCAGCAGAATTCAGGCCCCAAGTATGTGCCTCCACCTGCCCGAGGTATGTCAGCCGATCCAATTCCATCAGCGCGTCAGATTGTGCCTGTTAGTGAAGGAATTCAGCAGTTCCAACCAGATGCTATGAGTTTTGGCCCCCGAATTGAACTGCCCAATTTGATGGTTCAAATCCCAACTATGGCAGTCTCGCTGCGAAGATTACTTCAGATTTTGGAACACACCGCAGGTTCAGTGGATACCATTTGCGTCTGCTCTCTTTGAAGGCACAGCTGCTCGTTGGCTCGAATCAGTGCAGCGTCGGGCTCCTAACATACCCTGGACTGAATTCTGTGAAATCTTGTAGTCGTGTTTTGGGCATAATAAACACCAGAGTATACTGAGGCAACTGTTCCATGTCTGTCAGACTAGTTCAGTGGAAGAGTATGTGGAGCGCTTTTTAGAATTGTATGATCAGTTGACTGCTTATGAAACAAATCCCAATCTGGTGCATTATGTGACGCGTTTCGTGGAGGGTTTAACACCGTCAATAAGGCTCATGGTGGGCATCCAACAACCTGCAGACCTGGACTCAGCATACGCCTTGGCTCTACTAACTGAAGAATTAGGAGATAATTCAACAAAAACCATGGGTGCACTCTAAAATAAATGCAGCTCGGTGTTCTCCAGCAAGACAATATCCAGTAAAGCAGTGGAGGGCAAGCATTCGTCTAAGTCACAATGCCCTACTGCATCTAAAGATCGTTGGTCTGCTAGGCGTGCTTACAGGAAATCCAAAGGATTATGTTTCATTTGTGGCGAACGATGGGCAAGTGAACACAGATGCAAACAGGAAGTGCAGCTACATGTGGTACAGGAAATGTTGGATTATGTACAAAGCATGCCATCTAAACACACTGACTCAGAAGATTCAGTTACTGCTGAAGCCAATGCCATTAGTATTTCTGCTGCAGCCATGGGGGATTTATCAGCTCCAGCAACTACCACAATGAAACTGAGGAAATCTTTGTCTGCAAGGGAAATCTCTTGTGTTCCTGGTCGACTCTGGTAGTACCCACACATTCCTGGATTGTGCAATTGCAAAATCAGTTAAAGGGATTTCCCAAATGCCAGTCAGAATGGTCAAAGTAGCTAACGGTGATATGGTTTCTTGCAACCAAGAGCTATAGAATGGCAGTTGGTGCTGTGATGGTCATGAGTTTGTCAGCAACTTTAAGATATTTCCTCTGGGATAATATGATGGAATACTGGGTCTGATCACTGGATGTCATTCGAGTTAGAGGGGAGTAATATCACTTTGCTGGGCCAGGATGCTTCTTCTCAAATGCTTGCTTTCGTTGAACTGTCAGCCATGTTAGCCACTGAAAAAACTGATGAGACTACTATACCTCCTGAAGTTAAGAAGTTATTACAACAATTTGCTCCAGTTTTTGAAGCTCCAACTGGTCTTCCCCCTCGAAGAAAATATGACCACACAATTCCTTTAATTCCTGGAGCTCAACTTGTATATAGCTGACCTTACAGAATTCCTCCAGTCCTGAAAGATGAAATGGAGAAACAAGTCAAGGAAATGCTGGCAGCTGGGATTATCAGGCCTAGCAATAGTGCTTTTTCTTCACCCATGATCATGGTGCAGAAAAAGGATAAGACATGGAGACCAGTATTTGAGTATAGAAAATTAAATGCCATCACCATAAAGGGCAAGTACCACATCCTTATTATTGATGAATTATGGGATGATCTTGCAGGTGCTTGCTGGTCTTCTAAGTTGGATCTGAGATCAGGGTATCACTAGATTAGGCTGGCACCAGGAGAAAAACATAAAACTGCTTTCCAAACTCATATTGGTCAGTTTGTGTTTTTAGTGTTATCATTTGGCCTTACCGGTGGACCTAACACTTTCAACTTTGGGATGAATGACACATTGGCTCCATGTATTATAAAATTTGTATTGGTCTTCTTTGATGACATACTGGTATTCAGTGCTTCTTATGAGTTGCACCTGCAACATTTGGCTGAAGTTCTGAAACTCCTTCTCCAACACCAGTGGCAAGTCAAATTATCTAAATGTGCTTTTTCTTAGAACAAGATTGCCTATTTGGGACATACTATCAGTGGGCAAGGAGTGTCCATTGATCCTGCTAAAATATCTGCTATAAAGGAATGGCCAGTACCTCAGTATGCTAAAGAAGTTAGAGGGTTCTTGGGTCTTGTAGGATATTACAAGAAATTTATCTCACATTATGGGATACTGAGCAAACCCTTGTCAAACCTGTTTAAAAAGGGGGTACCATTCCATTGGACAGATAATGAAAACCAAGCTTTCATACTCCTGAAACAGGCTCTCATGTCAGCTCATGTGTTACCATTCCTAGATTTTTCACAGAAATTTGTGGTGGAAACTGATGCCTGTAATGTAGGGGTTGGAGTAGTACTAATGCAAAAAGGGCATCCTATTGCTTATGTCAGCAAAGCATTAGGCCCTAGAAACCAAACTCTATCCGTATATGAGAAAGAATATCTTGCAATCTTGTTGGCAATGGAGCATTGGAGACAATATATACAAGTATCTGAATTTGTCATTAGAACTGATCAAAGGAGCTTGGCTTGTTTAACTGAATAAAGATTGCACATCAGGTGGCAGCAGAAGGCTTTGACTAAATTGCTAGGATTGCAATATTCTATTGAATACAAGAAAGGTTTGGAAAATAATGTTGTAGACTCCTTGTCCAGGAGACCTCCCATAGCTTCTGATGTGTTGCCAGAGTTGCAGCACATTTTTGTTGCACAGCCAGCTTGGTTGGATGAAATTGCACAGAGTTACTGCAATGACTCCTTTGCAACTGAACTGATATAGCAACTCAGTGTCTCTCCCATCTCCAATGACAAGTTTTCCCTTCGGGCTGGAATACACAGGCGAGGAAAATGTGTGTGGGTGGGTAATAATGCTTCCCTCCACAGCAAAAATTGTGATGCTTTTCATGACAGCCCAGTGGGTGGCCACTCAGGTTTTCTAGTGACTTACAAACATATCGGGCAGTTGTTCAGATGGAAGAATATGAGGAGTTTCATCAAATCTTATGTGCAACAGTGCATTACCTGCCAACAGGCTAAACCTGACCGAGTGCCCTATCCTGGTCTACTTCAGCCTCTGCCCATACCGTCTCTTCCATGGGAGATGGTCACAATAGATTTCTTGGAGGGACTGCCTCCGTCAGGGCGTTACAACTGCTTGCTTGTGGTCATTGATAAGTTATCCAAGTATGGACATTTCATTCCTCTGCACCATCCGTTTACTACTGAATCTGTAGCTGATGCATTTCTGAACTTTGTCTACAAGTTGCATGGCATGCCCCTTTCCATTGTGTCTGATCGTAATAGAATATTCACCAGCAAATTCTAGAGTGAATTGTTTTAGAAATCAGGCATACTACTCCGGAGGAGCTCCACTCGACACCTACAATCTGATGGGCAAACCGAGCGAGTGAACCAGCAAGTGGAGTGTTTCTTACGTTGTTTCGTCAGTGGACACCCGACTCATTGGGAAAAGTGGATTCCTCTGTGTGAGTACTGGTATAATACCAATTGGCATTCAGCTATAGGGAAAACACTGTTTGAGATTATTATGGGCACACTCCTCGCCACTTTGGCCTCTCTGTTGACGATACAATTGAAGATGGTGATCTACAACAATGGCTAGCTGATCATGCTATAGTTCTGGAATCAGTAAAACAACATCTGCTCCGAGCTCAATAGAGAATGAAGCATCAACCGGACAAATATCGCTCAGATCGAGAATTTGCAGTTGGTGACAAGGTATTCATTAAACTGCAACCGTATCTTCAATCGTCAGTGTCCCCCCGAGCACCTCATAAACTAGCGTGCAAATTTTATGGTCCATTTTAAGTACTAGAAAGGATCGGGCAAGTAGTCTATCGACTGAATTTACCCTCTACAAGCAAAGTACATCCTGTATTCCATGTTTCTTTGCTGAAGAAGGTGCTCGCTCCAGACTGTCAAGTGTTGCCTCTTCTTCCCTCACCTGAGAATCAGTTCCAAGTCCCAGAGCAAGTCTTGCAGTAGCGAGTGGCGCGACGTGGATCTGATTCAGTTGTTCAAGTCCTGACCAAATGGAATTTGTCGCCTATGGAGTTGGCTACCTAGGAAGACAAGGTTGCACTACAACAGCGATTCCCGAGAGCTCCAGCTTGGGGTCAAGTCGTGTCCAAGGGAGGAGGGATTGTCAGCAGCCGAGACGAGCGCCAAGAGGAGGTTCAAACGGCGGGCCTGCCCAAGAGGCAACCTTGCCTACCGTTCGGCTTGCTGGGCCAGAGTGGGTCCAGTAACGCTTGTTCTTAAACCTATAAGCGATAGGATTTGGGTGGCGATGGCAGAGCGACTAGGTGTTGCGTGTGTGGCGTGTGCTCATGCGTGAGCTGATCCCCTTCCTCCTCTCGCCATTTCAAATCCTTGTGGCTCCGAATTCATGGCAATAGCCGAATACAAACCCTAGCCCTCACAAAGTGGCAATATGATTGCTTGAGTGAGATGCCATGTGGTTTCATAAGTGAGCACTGGCATGTCTGATATAAACTGGGTGTTGATTAAAGAGACCATAGTGCTTTAGCATAATCTTGGCACAGATTACCTATCCTCTGGAATTTGTCTGTGGTGGTGCTGAGGAATAAAATGTCACCACTTGTTCATTAACATTCATAAAACATGTTGATTGTTGGATGTTACACTGCCTAAGCATGATTGTTGGATTCCAAGTAACTAAATTGGGTGCTACTGGATAGAGTTCATCTTCTTGTGCGTCAAAACTAATGGTAAAGTGGGCCAGTGCGCCTGCCAGTATTCCTTCAACTGTTCCCACGAGCGGGCCAGTGCGCTTGTCAGAGAGAGCGAGAGCGCGCGTGCTAGCAGCACATGCTAGTGTACATTGGAACATTGTCATGGCTTGTCCAAGTGCTAGATTCCCTAACTAAAGCAGCCTCCTTTCTGCCTCAATACACGCTCGAAATTGCTTCACGGACGACAATTCCCGCACGACCTCTGAACGACACTGCCTCCCCAGCTGCGCTCCTACATGTAAGCTTGCTGTTTGAGCTGCCATGTACAAATCGTGCAGGCATCGGCCGCATATTCGTCGTGTGTATAGCAGCGCTGATACACACTGCAGTGCAGCGATACGGGTGACAATGCGCTAGAATACCGGGGAAGCTCGAATCCCCATAGAACGCACGACCAGGATAAAGACCTACCCGATGCTCGGCCGACATTGGCATTTTTCGGATAGAAGAATTATGGACCACTGCCACAAGAGTGGCCGCTTCCATGGTTAATATTTTTGCAACTGAACAATTTCAGGCCTCACCAACATATCCAAAATTCACTTACTATTAACAAGTTTTTTTTAGCGTATATGAATTTGGTTTTATATTAGTTTTTCCAAAATTTCGAGTTTGCCAAAATTTCATAAACTTCATCAAAAATTTGTTGAAACCTTGAACCCTAGATTCGTCTCCAAATGTCCACTGAGGCGCGCCACCTTATAAGTTGAACGTATCATGTATTTTGTCCATCAAATCTTGTCATCCATCTTATCTTCTCCATCAAAGACAGCTTATGTTGTTCATCTCTCTTAGAAAAGAAAATAAACAGTGTTTTTGTCCAGGGCCCTGTATTAATGATTTAATTTCATATAGGAAAATTTTAAAAATGAGTTTCACTGTATGTCATTGACCATACAATATGACTAGGCACAATGACTGCACACAGAGGACGCTCTGTACAATAAAACCATGATACTAGCATGAGGTACAACTGAATGTACAACCTTAATTCTCATGGCGCTCATGAATTTGAAAGGAAACCCCGTGGGAAAAATGACTGAGATTTCATCACACGCAAAAAAATCATGTCAAATTTTGGCAACTAACCACTGGTCCACTGCATTACTCGCCTCAATGCTAGTTGATCCATGCCGAAAACAAGCTCCACAACCTCTCTGAAGAAGTCACGACCCATAGTTTGAGGAGATATGTAGCTACCGGCTTCATCTGCACTTTCCCTATTCGTCTATCATGCTGCTCCTGAGCATCTTACAAACAACTCTTCTTGTGGTTGTGACGTCCATGCATGCCCCGAGCATCCTTGTCTTCTCCACGTATAGGTGTGCACTGCCATGGTTAGATGTCCAACATATCTGGTAATTTGTAGCCTCGGTGTTATGATAAAGATAATCTATCACCTTCGGGAGAAGCATCTCATCGAGTTGGTGCGGGTGAACATTTACGTGGGTGAGGTGTTACTTCTCTCCATCGATCGCCTCTATCGCAGAGTCCTCGCTTGTGGACTTAGGATCCTCCAATGGGTGATGAGGCATTAATAGAATCACTAGCTTCAAAGGTGGGAAAATCTCCGGAGAAGTAGATGTGTCAGCATTACCAGTTGCTGCGGTTGATCTCTGCAATTGACAACTGTACTCGGATACTGAGATTTGACGCTGCAAAAACACTTGGCAGACTGGTTCTGGAAAGATGCTTGAAATTCTCAATTTGTTTCGCTACTGCTGCCGCCACAAGAAGGCATATCGTCAAGTGACTCGTATCCTTGATAGCATAACTGATCTGGTCGGAACCATCTAGTCAAAGTTGTGTGGATGTGATTCCAATGTTCCAGGTGTGAATCTGCAACCTCTTGTGGCACACAGAAGAAATCTTGTGTGGGGAGCTGCCAGATCTCGTTGATGACAATTTCGGCTATGGATTTGAAGTGAGGCGTCACCTGTCGCAAGCACTTGATTGAAGTTCTGATTATGTTTGTACTCTCGGAAACACGCAACATGAACCCGAGGCGGAAACTGTTCTTGGGCACCTTGCAATCTTGATACACGAAGGATAGGATGACCTCCAACCCTCTCTCGTCGAACCCCATTGGCCGTATGTCGAATACGTGAAACTGGCCTCCCGGATGCAACACATGATAAATCAAAGATCTCCCTGCAAAGATATGCCCAATGAGAGGGTCAAAGAAAAGGTGTGGTTGTCGTGGTGTCCCACCGAGCTGCACATATTTGATAAATTAATCAGCTCTGTCTACAAGCCTCTCGAATCTTTGAACAGCAGCAGCAGTAGCACTCCCGGCAGAGTGATGATCATTGTCTCAGCTAGCGAAAGAGGAGATGAACACCTTGGTCACATGAGCCATCCGTCTAGGAAATGAGGATTTCCTTGCCACCTGCTCCGACTCGTATTCTTCCCGTGAAAGTTGCATGCATTTATGCGCTACATCATCGCAGTCCTAGGCAGTGCGCTTGAGCTTCTTTCACCAACGGAGGAGCGACATGTCGGTGATCTGCCAGTTGTTGGACGTTTGGACTGCGACCTCAATTTTGATGTGCGCCATCTCCAGCCTCTCTTGGCCACCTCCTCCTTATGCTTCTTCTTCTGCTTTGTGCTCGTCTTTGCTGGTGGGGGCAATACCCGAAATAATCCGGCTAACTGCTTCCCGAACCATGGCAGACGTGACCATCTCAGCCATGGACTGTGATCTGTGAGTAGTGTGCTAATTAGTAAGAGCGACAAGGCTGCGCTACTCAAGAAATGGACTAGCTAATTAACCTTGCTGCCCTACTGCCCTCTCACTTCTTCTGTTGCTTTTATTAGTACAGTTTGCTTCGTCGGCTCTGCTGAATCAAGTGAGCGAGTGAGATAACTAAGCTTGCTGGATTTTCACCTGAAAGGAGACAAGTTTTTTTTACTCTTTGTAAATTCACACAGTTCATTTGCTACTGGGGGTAGCATAACACGAGGATCCCTACGAGGAACACGAAGAACACGAGGAGGGGAACGGGGGAAATCACGGGAAAACATAAGAGAAAACACTTAACCAACACGAATATGATCACACATATGCTATATCCAAGAAACACAAAGAGATACACGGTCCAAATCCAACAAAGGACGATACAATTGGCGGTAGCTCATCACTGAGAGGAGGTCTTGAATCCACGAGGGATCTTCCCGTAAAGGGGTCTTGAGTCCATGGTGGATCTTCTCCAAAGAGGCCGCAGCTGGACGTAGCCAGGGTCCGGACGTCCGTGGGGCGCCGGTCATCCGGAGGCTCGCGGGGTCTCGGACGTCCGGGGTTGTTCGGACTTCCGTAAATTAGCTTCTGTTGCCGTGTGTTCGGTCGTCCGGGGGTGCTCGGTCATCCGGGGCCTGGAGTGTGTCGGACGTCCGGTCTTGGTCGGACGTCCGACCGCTGTAGCGTTTGCTCGCCCGGTTTCCTTGGTCTCGCGTGACCTTCAGGGGCCGGACGTCCAGGCTGGGCCGGTCGTCCGGTGGATGTAGCTTCGGGCAGCTTCTTCTCTTGGTCCTTATACTTGGCATCCTCGCTAGCTCTTCCGTTGGTTGTGGTGGCTCCGTGGCTTTCCTCTAAGTAGCTAATCATGCATAGCACACATGTTGGAGGTAGTAGCCATGTCTCACACGTATAAAGTGAAGGTTCGGAGAGGAGCAAGTTCATCTTGTGTCCAATGGCGTATGTTCGAGGTCTCGTCATATGTCCTGTTGGGGTTTGGAGAGTAGTCGGAGTGTACATGGGGATGAAAGTGGGATGCTCCGCATCATCTCCCCCCCGCCCCCTAGTAAAGATCCGACCTCAAATCGTGATCCTCATCACCATGGAAACGGTTGTCGTGGAAGGACTTGTAGTTGGACGAAGTTGAAGACAGGGCACAATCCAAGTAGTCCAAGGTGTCTCCGGAGTGATAGACATGCAAAAATAGCAAACACAAGCGACACTCGGAAATACAATGGTTAGCGCACACAAAATGTCCATCATGTAAGAATGAGTCCATTCGGCAAGATTGTGCGTGACAAGACACATGATGCTTATCAAGATGATCTAGAATTATATGCAAATCATTCATGGGATAATTAGCATGGTGCACAAAGCAACAAGTTCTACCATTGTGCAAAAGGATATCATAGTGGGACGGTTCATCAATAGCATGAATATGGCAATGGATGCTCAATATGTGTAAGCTATCATGCAATTGATGGTGGACAATATGATCATGATGTATGAATATGCCATCAAGGAAGATCACAACAAATTTGCTAAGGAAATGCACAAGCTCATATATCATGGATGACATGGAAATAGATGCAACAAGACAAGCATAATGTGAGTCAATCCACGCATATGGTGCAAACTTGTGGTGAGTATGAAATGTCCATCGAGCATGACATGTGTGAGCACAATCAACAAAAATGGAGGTGGTGGTGTACCGATGCTCTATGTCGTGGCAAGAGTGGATGTTCGAAGGTGCATCCAATAAGTGCGAGCGCTCCTCAATATGAAGGTCCATAGAGCCAATCTCCAATGTCGCACCTCCGTTCGCGAAATGTATCATGTATACAACAAGAAGGAAACAACAATGAAAGAGTGACCCATCCAATATGCGTACTTGAGGATGGCTCAAAGGGAAGGAGGTCACCTTTAGGAGTTTCTCAAGGATGATGGAGTTGCGCATCATGTATGCCTTCACATAACCAATATGTGTCATGACGGTAATGCCTTGTGTATCCTTCAAAACGAAAGAACATGACAAACAATCGGAAAAACAAATGAGGTTAGCGGAAGTGCAAAACCTATCATTCGTGTGGTAAAATACCCAACAAGTGTATGCATCATGCTCATCATAAGAAAGGACGAGGGAATTTGGCATGGTATGAAAGTATATGATGCAATAACAACCCAATACAATAGGCTCAATCAAACAAGCGTGCATCACAAGTAAGGTGTCAAAGTATCCAAGATCAATAAGCATAGTATGGTTGCACTCAATACAAGGGGATATGAAAGAGGCAACTAATGGACACAGGAGACAATGATCAAGATATATCATGTGAGAGGCATGAGCATATATGTCATCAACCCAAGAAAGCAAGTAAGAGTGGAACATGGGTGATGCAACATAGCAAGCAATCATAGCGATCAAGTCAAAGAAGCTAGTAGTGCGAAGATGCAACATACTAGAAGGAATCATGGCAATCATGTCATGTGTGCAAATAGTGGGCATGAATAATGCACATGACATATCACAAGCATGAAAGCAAGATGTGAGGAAAATAGCATCAATGTACTGGTGAGAAGCCATATGTAAATAGCAATGGGTCATCATGACTCATCCAACACAACAAACATCAATAGTATGGAGCACAAAGAAATCATGGCAATAGCTACAAGTATCTCCACCAAGCATGCAAATACACATAGAAGTAGCATAATGGTGAATTATGGGTAGATGCAAGCAAGGGTCACAATTGCATGGCAAAGGCATAGAAGCAAGTATAACATGCAAAGTGAACACGGGAAAATGAGCATAAGGTGACAAGTGGTAAATAGCCCATAGCCGTGTGAGAGCCAAGAAAAAGAGAGGCGCGTAGTCCTTGCGCGAAGAGAACGGTGGTAATGATAGTCCACGGGATCCCAAGTCATTGTTGCTCTCAAGAGCTCGTCTCGTCAACTCTTGGGATTGAGAGGTTGACGAGTATACATGAGTACCTACACAAAACAAAGACAAAGGAAAAATTGTGTGTGCATGGTTTATGTACACATCATCCATCATGATGCGCACGTGCATGTCTCGCTTAGCACAAAATAGCCAATACTCAAATAAATGAGATGCGTGATATAGAAACATGTCATCCATCATGAGAGGTTTGTTGTTATGTATGACATAATGGAGACTTAAATGATGGAATGCATCATGGGAAATATCTAGAGCATTGTTATTCATGTAATGCATATGGTGCACGCAATTATGGGAATCATGCAAAGTATGAAATGCATCAAAATCTCCTAATATGTATGAGGGAACTATGGGGGTCTCCTCATGAGCATGAGTAGCAACATCACATGGAGAATATTGACAACATCCAAAACAAAGCATATTTGGTTCAATGTGATTATGGCATGACATAGTAGATGAATTGCGCAGATAATGTAAAGGAACCATGGCAATATCATCACAAGAGAAGCAAAAGCCAATGACCATCATTTCGTCATCTATGCCATAAGTACAAATGGGATTGATTTTAATGGGGCATGCATAGTTACTATGTTAAGATTGTAATAATGCAATATGGGAGATCTCACTCATAGCATATGACAAGTTCAATGGGTTGTCAAACATGAAGTGACCAATAGAATTTCCACAAGATATCCTATGAAGCATAGCATCACAACTAGGCAACTCAACGTGCTCATCATCATATTCATCATAAATAGGTAATTCAAGGCATGAAGAAGTCTCAATAGCATGAAGCATGGGAATAGGTGGGTCAACATCATGGGAGCAATTGATGTCAAGAGAGTCCACTAGTGGGACAAGAGAAGTACCATCACCTATGTTACCTTTGGAGCATCGCTCATGTGTTGTAGGTGAGGTGTGAAAAATCCATTCGTTGTCATTTTCATCTTGATGGAACCATGTGGGGGGTGCATCATCGTCCACCATGGTCATCGTCGTCTCCAATGGAGGTATAGACTCGTCAAGGATAGGCATGTCATCATGTAGGAGACCTAGCACCAAAGAAGAAAACACACTAGGAGTAGAGGTTAAGTTGTTGGAAATAATAGTGGCCTCACATGTCGTGTCAACTACCTCACTCTCTAAGTGTTGTGGCTCACTCACTCCCTCAAGGATGCTCTCACTCATATGGTTGGTGGAGTCACTCAAATGGCGCTCAACCTCACATAGGATGTGTGGCATGCTCTCATGTGTGGGGCTAGTGGTGGTCACACTCATCCTCTCATAGGAAATGCTCTCAGTGTCACGTGTGGTGGAGTCACTCATGTCACTCATGTGGTAGTGGCTCTCCTCACATGGCACTTGGGGCATCTCTTCATATGTGGGTGTCGGAGAGTTGTAGGTGCAAATGTCTCCATGCTCAACTCCTATCGCCGTGGTTGAAGGGGATGGCCCTTGCCCGACTGTCTTGTCGCCGTCTTGTTGTTGGAGGCCCATATGATGTGGCACCTCGTAGCTCGTCTCCATGACCGAAGGGAGTTTCCCATGCTCGACCATCTTCCTTGAGGGCCTTCCGAAGATGGAAGTGTCGCCCTCGCTTGTAGGTGGTCACCTTGTTGTTGAGGATGTCGATGTAGGCGAACTCATGGGAAGTAGGCGAAGATGTAATACGTCCAAAGGCGTAGATGCCTTGAGAACACTTGGCGAAGATGCCGAAGTGGGTGATGTAGCCGTATCTCCGTCTTGTTGGTGCTCGTCTCGTGGTCTTCTCTTTTGCTCATGAAGCTTGGACTTGGCGTGACACTACTAGGGAAAAGCCTAGCAGCAACGCGGGTTTTAGGCCTATCAGTAGCGCGAGCAGGTGAGCTACTGATAAGGCGCTACAACTAATGCTTATCAATAGCGCGCCTAGATCCATGCTACTGCTAAATTGACTTAGTAGTAGCGCTTCTTTGGAACAGCGCTACAGGTAATTAGTAGTAGCGCTTCTCCTTTCCCGCGCTACTACTATTATTTAGTATTTTTTTTTATTTCATGTTATATTCATACACCTTTACACAAGTTTTCATACAACAGGAATTTAGAGATTGTTTTTACATCATAATGAGTTATTACATCACGGGGTCAAAGAACCGTGGACTAGATGTCCATCCACTTGAAACTAATCCGCGGTTCTTTCACCCAATGATATAATAATATCATCATCATCATCATATCATTAACAACTTATCATCATAATACATCATTGTCATATAACACCTCCTCAACATCATCGTTTTCATCAATGACATCACATAGCAAATTGGTCACTAGTCGTAATCACAAGTACTCCTCATTATCAACTCTAACACATTACCACATAATAACCATATTGTACGTCATAGGACCTAGTACATTTTCTAAGGTAAAATAGCAAAAAACAAGATAGCCCCTAACTCTCCATTATGGAGAATGGAGATTAGCCTGTCTCCAATTCTTGCCTTCCGCTGAATGTTACTTCCAAGAACCTCCTTGCGAATGTCCATATATTTCTTCCATTCTTTGATGAACATGTGTTCACCGGTTTTAGAAATCCGATATGCACAGGTGAGCTCCCTAGATTTACCTGGCAGTATGTTCAGAACTGAGAGGCGACCATGCAGAGACATTAGATGAGGCACACAATCCATCGGGAGTTTTGAAAAACATAATAATAACTTCGTAGTTAGCAATGATGTACTAGTTTTATAAGAAGTATGCAAAAGATGCACGGATGTCGTAATAGTAAAAAATCTTACCAGGGTATCTCCAGAGAAGTTACCGTGGTTCAACACATGCACTAGTGACATGTATTCACCATAATTTGGGGGAGTTCGATAATAGTTATTGTAATTCTCAAGAAGAGTACAAAATGCGATCAGATGATTTTTCTCCTTATACGTTAATTCGGTGCCATCGGTGTAGTGGGTTTTATCTACCATCTTCCGCACAGTCTTTGAAGAATCAAAATAAGCTATCAATGGAAATAAGCTATCAATTGTTTTGAAATAAACAATATAAATTAGTTAATAACTATGTTTGAGAAACTCACATAGCGGTACAATCGGAAGCATATCAACAAGGACCCAAATGTCCATATTGTCTTGCTCGATGTCAGGATCACCAAGATCCATGGTGACAATCATACCCTCATAAAAAACCATACATTTTGCAAAGTGCTTCCCAATTTTGGCAACCAAAATGGGTTACGCTCTGAGCATTGCACAGATTTACTTCAAAATCTATATCATGATGGGTCCTTAGGTGTATTTTCTTTGTTTCGAAATTTTCATGGTCTTCAAAACCCATCCTCTCCAAGACATAGCGTCTTGCATGGCATGGGATAAGCTAGTAGAATTGTAGAATATGAAAATTAGACGTTGAAATACTTGAAGTCATGCTTAATTACGAAAAAACACTTGTCGTTGTTGCGTACCGTTTCACAATCGAAGGTCTCCTCGAGTTTAATGCTGAAGCGCCGATCTTCGTCCAGCTAAACGAACCTGTCGCACATACCTCGATCGGCACGGCACCAGCTACACTCCCCCGGGAGACTGTCATCGTCCGAGTACGACATTTCCTATGTTCATAATCAAAGATTAAACTTGTACATATTCTAGCACAAGTCATGCCAGAATTCACGAAAAAATCCAGCATGACCTTTGCTAAAAAAGGACATATCGAGCGCCTGAAATTTGCCGGAATGGAAATTAATCAACAGTCCGGCAAAACATAGGCCACTCGGAGATGTAAACTGGACATGAACGGCCACTTGGGAAACCACATATCCTATTTGAGCAACAACACAAGATATACGAGGATATTTGGCTGGTCTCACCTCGATGTCGGAGGGGGTCGGTGACTGGGACGACGGCGGGGATGTCGGAGGGGGTCGGTGACGGGGACGACGGTGGTCATATGAAACCATATAAATATCACTAATACATCCCGAATAATTGCTTAAACTAAAAAATAACAACAAATATGACATGTTCAACTAGTTTTATTAATTCAACTAGTTCTTACTAAATATAAACTTACTATAAATAGAAAAAAGACTAGTTCTTTCTAAAAATAAAGTAGTTCAACTAGTTATATTAATTATCTTACTAAAAATACATTAGTTCTATTAATTCAACTAGTTCAACTAGTTTATTAATTTACTTACTAAACTAGTTCAACTACAACTAAAGTAGTTCAACTACAACTACTATTAATGATACTGCCCTAGTTAACTAGTACCATCACTACTAGTAATTAACATCTACTACTACAAAAAATCTAGTACTAACTAAGGAACATCTAGTACTAGCTATGAACCCTAAATTAACATCTACTACTACTAAATCTAGTACTAACTAGTGGCAGGGGGTGGG
Source organism: Triticum aestivum (assembly GCF_018294505.1). Taxonomy (NCBI): domain Eukaryota; kingdom Viridiplantae; phylum Streptophyta; class Magnoliopsida; order Poales; family Poaceae; genus Triticum; species Triticum aestivum. The sequence goes on from NC_057801.1 coordinate 785,914,344, forward strand.
GGGCGACGGAGAGGTAGCTAGAGGCGGCGAGGTCGAGGGCGGTGGGAGGAGGGCTGCCGGCGGAGGAGGGAGGAGGGGTGGCCACAGGCGGAGGGAGGAGGGCGGCGGCAGAGGAGGGAGGGGCGGCCGCAGGCGAAGGGAGGATGTGCAAGGAGGAGGGAGGAGGGACGGAAGGAGGGGAGTACCTCGGCGGCGGACGGACGAAGGCGGTGGCGGCGGCGACGCACGACGGTTATCGGCACACGGGCGAGAGTGAGAGTGTGAGTGAGAGAGAGAGGGTCGGTTGTGCGCGTGGGGATAAGGTAGCGATAGTTGTAGCGCGTTTTCCAAAATGCGCTACAGCTAATCTGAATAGCAGTAGCGCTTTGCATATAAACCGCTACTGCTAAGTGTAACTATACAAAAAATACGTCAATGCAAAAATACATTGGCCATCAATGATCTTTTTGTGTACAATTTGAATTGTCAATATGAGTCCTCTCCGGTAGAAACCGGAGAGGACTCATATTGCGGCCACAAATTTTACACATAGAGTTCAGTGAAGACCAACTGGTTGTGGTAGTTTCAGAAATAACATATTTAAGGTGGTAAACACCCTGTTCACGGAGCGAGGTGAGACTAAACTTGTGGGCTGATCTTAACGGTAGCGGTTTTCTTCGAAGCGCGCTGCTGCTAACTTCTATAGTAGTAGCGCGGTTCAGTATAGGGCGCCACTGCTATAACTAGCGGGGGGGGGGGCGAGGTCATGGCAATGGTAGCAGTAGCGCGGTTTGTGGTGGACGCGCTACTGCTATTTTCCTTTCAGCAGCGCGTTTTGATATCACGCGCTGCTGCTAAATAGTAGTAGCGTGGTATTTTGAGGAGCGCTGCTGGTAAGATTCTGTGTATAGGCTTTTCCCTAGTAGTGTGAAGTAGGGCTTGTTGGGACTTGTGCATTTGCGCTTGTGGAGCATCTTCATGATGATGGTGTCGTTGTCGTGCTTGAGCTCGTAGTAGATGTCGTTCGTCGTCATCGTGCACATGTTGCTTGGAGGTGACTTGCCCTTCATGACGATGTTGATCACGAACATGATGGTGTTCGCCATGTAGATGTGGATGAGGATGATTTGCACTTGCATCATTTTCGTGCTCCGAAGACTTGTGGCTTGAATGTCGCCGCCTTGAAGATGATGAAGGGGAAGAAGTCTTGATCAAGGCTCTAATCTCCTCCATCATTGCATCTTGCTCCTCTTTATGTGTGGAAAGCTTCTTGTTGATGTAGTCCCTTTTCCTTGTTTCGCAGTGACGAATGTGGATGGAGATGTTCTCGATGCGCTCTCGTTATCTTGATTGTGCTCCTTTCATTTGTCGTTGTAGATCGAAGATGGACGCTTTGGTGATGTAGTTGTTCACGCCGTCGTCGTTGTCGACGACCGGAGATGAAATGTCTTGCCTATCCATCACAAAACTCGAGAAAATATGAGTGGGAGAAAGAGAAGAACAAGACCAAATGCACCTTGACCAATGTTGAAGATGGATCAATGATCACTCAAATGTGTAACAAGGAAATAGCACAATTGGTAACAAGTCTTGTCGGTTCTCACACCTACACAAGTAAAGCTTATGGTGGAGCTCGGTGAGGATAGTGGCACAAAAATTTGATGCAAAATGTTAGCAAGAGTCAATAATGTTGAAAGAGATTCACAAATTTGCAAGTGAAACAAGTAGACCAATAGCAATATGGATGGCACACGGAAACGCACACATGGATAGATAAATGGGGTCGTGCAACCAAGGAATGAGCACAAAATGTGGAATCCACGGAAAACGCTCATGTTGCACAACTCAAGAGAGACGCTAGCACGATTGCTCAATAGGCGGATATGACACTTGTGCACAACCTATAAGATGCAAAATGGATAAACTTTCTATCCCAAGTATGCTATGTATGTATGGTTCCCGGTGTTTCTCACAAGATGATCCAAGATGATCGGATATGACAATCTTATGTGCAATGTGGTATGATGCTATGGCACTTGCTTACAAGCTTCTTTGCTCTTTCTCTTTTGCTTAAAAGCTTTATTTCTTTTTTTTGTATGGCCAATTTTGCACAATGCACAAACCAAGATAGCAATTGTGTATATGCGGGAACAAACATGTGACACAAGATATGATAGCAATATATGCACCACGATGATAATGGTATGTATGCTATGGGAAGTATGATCACTAGTGTGCACAATTCACGTTGCCGGCAATACTCAAATGGGCTAGGGGTTAACAATGCAATGGCAAGGGGAATATACAATGGAGGGATACCACGATACCAAGATGATAAGGAGGTTACCGTCGAAGGTTTCTCGTTTGTACGCCACGGACGGATGATGGTGAAGTGGTCAAAGTCAATGACGACCTCGAAGCGATGATGAGAGGCATTGTTCTTGATGTAGAAACCAAGATGATGGAGACTCGTCCCTAAGTAGCCGAAACACCTTACGGAAGAACCCTGAACTCAAAATCTCAAACGTCAAATGTCAAAATGGTGTTAGCTGGAGAGTGGTGGTAGTTTGCACTCGGCAATGCGGAAGTGGAAAGATGAGCTATACACGTGTCGGAGTAGAATTGTCGTCCCTAAGTAGCTGAAACAACTTAGGAGACACAAGCCACAACTCAAACAAGCTCAAACAACTATTGGGTTAAGTTGGGGGTGGTAAGTGTATGGTGGGTAAGCCTATGCGGAAGTGGTGGTGGTGGTTGATGAAGAAGCAATTGTCCCTAAGTAGCCAAAACACCTTAAGAGACTCGAATCACTACTCAAGCAACCACTAACGCTATGGCAAGAAAAATGGGTTAGGTTGCAGAAGTCGGTGGTGGCTATGCGGATGATGTGGTGGAAGCCCTAGGCAAAGATGCCAAAGTTCCAAATGTTTGATGGAGTCAAATGATTTTGTTGGTATTTTTTGGGAAGGGGGATGTCAATAGCTTCAAAACGAGCTAAAGAACTTCAAAATCGGAGTTCGGATGAATTAGTTATGGCCGAAAAAAGAAACAGCCGAAGTGGGAATCTACAGGTTACAGACGTCCGTAAATGGACGGATGTCCGGTCGCCGGACGTCCTGTCGTGTCGGAAATCCGTAAATTCAGTTCGGGTTAGGGGTTCCAGTCGTCCGGGAAAGGTCGAACGTCCGGTGGTTCCTGGGGCTCCGGACGTCCGTAAAGCACCGGTCGTCCGGTGGGTCGGGGTTAACGCCAAATCCGAGATCGGGGGCGCGATTTTGAGCGGTAAATGGAGATTTCGGGGTCAAAATTGACGAGATTTCATGGATGAAAGATGGGGAAACTTGGGGAGATGCTAGATCCACTTGAAACCAAGCAAATCCATGGATCAATATCAAAAAAATTCTACTCACCAACAAATCACAAAAAAAAATTGGTGCTATTTTTGATGGGGAATTTTAGGATTTAGGAGGAAAATAACAAAATCAAGCTAGAAAACACGGGGTAGGGGCTCCAAAAACATGATCAACGTGGCTCATGATACCAAGATGATGTAGGGCAGATCTCTATGGGGCTGATCTTTCACGTTTGGAGTGGATCCTATGGGGAAACACAAAGAACGTGCGGAAGAACACAAGGGAAATCACGGGGAGGAACGAGAGAAACACTCAACCGACAAGCGATTGATCACACAAGGGCTAGATCACCGAAAGGACAAAGTAATACAAGATCCAAAGTCAACAAAGGGAAGATACAAGAGTAACCGTTCTTCTCCGTGAGGAGGTCTTGATTGTCTTCTCCGGATGGAGGCCTTGAATCCGAATGGATCTTCTCCGAAGAGGCACGGTCCCTCATGTGGAGTAGATCCGGTACGGATGAGCAATGCTCTATCTGAAACGAGCTATCACAATTCTCACCCTAGATAGTGGGAGGTGGAGGAGTATATATAGTCTAGGGCCACGAAAGGGTAAGTGAAGGCTAGCTACATGGGACCCGGCCCAATACTTTGCGCACAGGCAGGCATCGGACGTCCGGAGCCACGGGACGGTCCGGGCGTCCGAAAGGCTTTGGACTTCCATAGATTCGGTTCTGTTGGGGACGCGCTGGACGTCCGGAGGGCGTTGGTCGTTTGGAGCTTCGAGACGGTCCGGACATCCGTAGATCGTCAGACTTTCGTAGATTCGGCTCTGTTGCTGGTCGTCCGGTCGTCCGCTCTTCCTCGGACTTCTCTAGATTTGGCTCGGGTGGTGAAGTACGGAATGTCCGGAGGGGTTCGGTCGTCCGGGTCCTGGGAGTTGTCGGACATCCGGGCTGGGCCGGTCGTCCGTGGCATGTAGCTCTGGCCTGCCTTCCTTCTCTCGGCTGTAGCATCTTCCAGGGCTCGGACGTCCGGGACCTGTAGCTTCCAAAGTAGCTCTTCTTCTTGATGTACATGCTAGTTGTCCTTGCCACCTTGGCCATTGGGTGTAGCTGTACCTTGGCTCTCCTCCAAGTACCTGATCACACACAGAGTTTCTGTATGAGGTATTAACCATGTCTCGTGAGTAGGAAGAGGGAGTACGGAGAGGAGCGAGTTCACCTTATCTTCGATAGCCTTAGCTCGAGCTCTTGTCATTTGTCCAAGTGGTGTCGAGGGAGATGGAGGTGCGTCCATGGGGATGAGCAAGGGATGCTCCGCATCATCTCCCCCCCCCCCCTTGAGAAAGATCCGACCTCGGAGCAAGAGTTTCCTCACCATGGTATGGCGCGAGGTCCTTGACATTGAAGATGTCGTTCACATTGTACTTGCCTCGTGGGAGGTCTATCTTGTAGGTATTGTTGTTGTAGCGCACTAGCACCTTGAATGGTCCATCGGCTCGAGGGAGAAGCTTGGACTTGCATTCGTTTGGGAAGCGGTCCTTGCAAAGGTGTAGCCACACGAGATCACCAATGTTGAAGATCATGGGTTGCTTGTTGACATTGACCTTGGTCACTAGTCGTTGTAGTTGGCGCTCAATGGTGTGCCTTGTATCTTCATGCATCTTCTTGATGTAGCTTGCCCGTGCACTCGCATCCATGTTGGTGCGCTCTGGTGAGGAAAAGGTAGAATGTCCAATGGGGACAACGGGTTGAAGCCGTAGACGACCTCGAAAGGGGACTTGTCGGTCGTCGAATGTCTTGCGCGGTTGTAGGCGTACTCGGCGATGGGTAGACACTCCTCCCACTCCTTGATGTTCTTCTTGATCAACACGCGAAGTAGAGTTGATAGCGTATGGTTCATCGCCTCCGTTTGGCCGTCGGTTTGAGGATGGTATGCGGATGAGAACAAGAGCTTGATTCCGAGCTTGGCGCATAGCGTCTTCCAAAAGTAACTCAAGAACTTGACGTCGCGATCGGAGACGATCGTTTTGGGTACTCCATGTAGACGCAAGATTTCCCTACAAAAGATATTCGCAATGTGTGAAGCATCGTCTATCTTGTTGCATGGGATAAAATGAGCCATTTTAGAGAAACGGTCCACAACAACAAACACGAATCCTTCCCATTTTGAGTTCTAGGCAAACCAAGTACAAAGTCCATGCTAATGTCTTCCCAAGGTTGATAAGGAATAGGAAGAGGCATGTAAAGACCATGGAATTGAGCTTTAGACTTAGCTTTGCAACAAGTAGAGCATCGGTTGGTGAAGCATGAGACGTCACAGGACATCTTGGGCCAAAAGTAGTTCTTGGAGAGCGTGGCGAATGTCTTGTCACGTCCAAAATGTCCCATGAGTCTGCCTCGATGAGCCTCTTGCAAATGGAGCAAATGAAGAGAAGACTCGGGAATGCATAGTTTGTTAGCTCTCATAAGATAAGCATCCTTGATATAATATTGTTCGCAAGAAGTATGCGTCAAACACTTAGCATAAGGAATAGCAAAAGATGGATCATTAGCATACAAGTCTTTGATGTTCTCAAAACCAATAACATTCAACTCAAGTTTAGTGACAAGCGTGCATATGCGTGAAAGTGCATCCGCAACTACATTTTCCTTACCTTTAATGTACTTGATCACATAGGGGAAAGATTCAATAAATTCACTCCATTTGGCATGACGCTTATTCAACTTTGTTTGACCTTTTAAGTACTTAAGCGTTTTATGATCGGTATGGATGACGAACTCATGAGGTCTAAGGTAATGTTCCCAAACATGTAGCACACGCACTAAAGCATACAATTCTTTGTCATAAATGGGATAGTTAAGTTGAGCACCGGAGAGTTTTTCACTAAAATAAGCAATTGCTCGTTTTTCTTGCATCAAAACTCCGCCAATTCCGGTACCACTTGCATCACAATGAACCTCAAAAGTTTTGTCAAAGTTGGGCAAAGCAAGAATTGGAGCATGAGTAAGCAAAGATTTGAGCTCATCAAAAGCGGTGGATTGCAAAGATCCCCAAACAAAAGGAGCATTCTTCTTACTCAAAGCATGCAAAGGAGCGGCAATAGTGCTAAAGTCTTTCACAAAGCGATGATAAAATCCTGCAAGACCAAGAAAGCTACGCACTTGTTGCAAATTGGTGGGTTGGGGCCAAGTTTTAATACCTTCAATCTTGGATTCATCAACATGAACACCCTTGGAAGAAACAACAAAACCCAAGAAAACAAGTTTGTCAACACCAAACATGCACTTTTTCATGTTGGCATAAAGACGTTCCTTGCGAAGCATTTGCAAAACAGCCCTAACATGATTAATATGTTCTTTCATGGATTTGCTAAACACGAGAATATCATCAAAGTAAACCACAACAAAGACTCCAATATAAGGTCGAAGCACATAATGCATAAGACGCATGAAAGTACCGGCGCTTTCGACAAACCCATAGGCATAACTAACCACTCATACAAGCCAAATTTGGTTTTGAAAGTAGTTTTCCACTCATCACCTTCTTGTATGCGGATTTGATAATAACCACTTTCAAGATCATTTTTTGATAAAAAGGCGGCTCCGCTAAGTTCATCAAGCATATCATTTAAGCGAGGAATGAGATGCCTATAGCGAACGGTAATAGCATTTATAGGTCTACAATCAGAACACATGCGGAAACTTCCATCTTTCTTAGGAACAAGTATAACCGGAATGGCACAAGGGCTTAGGCTTTCACGTACATGACCATTGTCGATTAGTTGTTGTACTTGCCATTGGATCTCCTTAGTTTCTTCGGGGTTGACGCGGTATGGAGCTTTGTTTGGAAGGGGCGCTCCGGGGATGAGGTCGATTCGATGCTCAATGCCTCATAGAGGAGGTAGATCCGGAGGTAGCTCATCGGGGAAAACATCTTGGAATTCCTACAAAAGAGATTTAAACACTAAAGGTAGCTCGTGAGAGGTGTTAGCTTTTGGTTCCCCATCCTTGCACACAAGGACAAAGTGCATAACACTCGATGGGTTCTCACACACTTCTCTCATCTCACTTTTTGTGGCAAATAGGACTAGGCTTTTCTCTCTAGGCGAAGAGGCGCTCAAGTTTGGCTTGTGGCTCTCACTCACTTTTTGGTGGATCACTTTCTCACTCTTCTCTCCATGATGGGTGGCTTGCTTGTCGGCTATCACTTGACTAGGAGACATAGGTCGTAGCTCATATTCCTTTCCTTTCATCTTGAAGCTTGGATGACACCACGGTCGAATTGCCATGGTCGACGAAGAAGGAGGTGGCAAACGGACATCGGGACGACATCACACTCCAAAGTGTCCTTGTATGCACCAATTTTGAAGGAGACTTGGACCGTATGATCAACTCGTATAGTTCCGGAGTCACTTAGCCATTGAACCTTGTATGGGTGCGGGTGCTTCATCTTGACCAATTGAAGCTTGGAGCATAGTTCTTCACTTGCCAAGTTGTGACAACTACCTCCATCGATGATGACCTTGACGGACCTTTCGTTGATGTCGGCCTTTGTGTGGAAGATGTGGCATCTTTGGTCTTCTTCTTGTTGATGTTGAAGAGTCAAGACCTTGGAGACAACGAGAGCGGGGCTCGAATCCTCATCACAAAAGACTTGATCATCTTCATCCTTGTTCATGCGTCGGTGCATGGCCACTTGCTCAAGGGCTTCCATCTCCTCATCACTCATGGAGTCATATGTACCATCATTGTTGAGTATCATGGTGTGCTTGTTTGTGCATTGGTAGGACTTGTGGCCTCGGCCGCCGCAAGTGAAATACTTGAAGGAGCTTGTCTTGACGGTCTCATCGGTCGGAGTAGATGATGAAGCACGCGGCTTGAAGTTGCTTGTAGTAGGAGGAGGACGACTTGAAGCTTTCTTGTAACTTGACTTGTCATTGTTGTTTATAGATGGCTTGGTTGAGGTAGAGGTTGGAGGAGTTGTTGAAGCTTGGATGTTGGAGAAGCCGTAGGTCTTGGATGAGTACTTGGCGTACTTGAAGTCATCTTGCACTTGACGTTCCGCCTTTGTAGCTTGATGCACGAGCTCAATGAGGTTGGAGTAGGGTTGGAAGTCGGCAATCTTCTTGATGGGATGATTGAGTCCATTCAAGAAACGTGCCATTGTTTGCTCATCATCTTCCATGACATTGGCTCGAATCATGGCTATCTCCATTTCCTTGTAGTATTCTTCAACACTCTTTGTTCCTTGCTTGAGTAGTTGGAGCTTCTTGAAGAGGTCGCGGTTGTAGTAGGTTGGCACAAAACATGCTCGCATGAGTTCCTTCATTTGAGCCCAAGTGGTGATTGGAGGTTCACCTCTTGCGTCTCGACGCTCAAGGACTTGTTCCCACCATATGAGCACATAGTCTTGGAACTCAAGTGATGCCATAGCGATCTTCTTCTCTTCTTCATAGTTGTGCAAACGAAAGATTTTGTCAACCTTCAAAGCCCATGAGAGGTATTCTTCGGGATCGTTGCTTCCATTGAACTTGGGCATCGTGAATTTAAGCTTGCCATAGCGTTGCTCTTCATTGTGTTGTTGGCGATGGTGATGAAGATGCCCTTGGCATGGAGGGTAATCATCCTCATGTTGCTCTTGGCGTGGAGGTAGTCCATGATCAACTTTCTCTTGTTGAACTTGAGGTTGAAGTGGAGCTTGACGAGCTTGTGGAGGGGCTTGAGGAACTTGACGTTGCACACGCGGTTGGTAGTTCCTCTCTTGTATTTCTTCTTGAAGGGCTTCCTCTTGATTGCACCGTTCGGGATTGCGGTTGGCGATGGCTCGACTTGATTCTTGAAGGACACGTTGCGCCTCAAGAGCTTGCGCTTCTCGTTGTTGTTGTTGAAGACGTTGAGCCTCGGTGTATTGCTCCTCTTTGTGTAGACGCGCTCGTTCTTCATCTTGGCGCCGTTGTCGTTGTCGTTCTTTAGCTTAGCAAAAGCGACTTGGTGTGGTTGAGGAGGAAGTACTTGCTCATCGACTTGCTCTTGTGAATGCTTGTCGTGTAGCGGGTTGCGGGATGCATGACGGTCTTGACGCGCGGCTCGTCGAAGAGTGTTTGATGTCGGTGTACTTGAGCCGGAGAAGGAGTGGTCGGAATGTCGACTTGAGCGGCTTCGACTTGAGTATGAAGAAGTTGAAGGAGGATGGTTCACCAACAAGGCACAGATCTCGTCCATCCTGGCATCATTCTCTTGCTTGTGTGCGTCGAGCTTGTTGTCGAAGTAGTCCTTGCTACATTGCTCAGAGAGTCGCAATCGGTGGCGAGGTTGTCGATGCGCTCGTTCATAGCTTGTTGCTCTTGATGCAACGCTCGTTGTGCACCAAAGAGGTGGCTCTTGGTGACATATGATGACATGTCGTCGTCTTGCTCGATGAAGAGTGGGTTGGTAGACGTACTCGACCTATCCATCATTCCAAGAGAAATGTGAGTGGTAGAAAGAAAAGAACTTATACCAATGTACCTTGACCGATGTTGACGATGAATCAAGTTCACTCAAATGCAGACAATGAAATAGCACTATTGGTACCAATCCTTGTCGGTTCTCACACCTACACACGTAAAAGCTTATGGAGGAGCTTGGTTAGGATGGTGCACAAAATTTGATGCAATTGTAAGTGAGCTTCAATAATATTGGAAAACATTCACAAATTTGCTAATGCAACAAGTGGACCAAGCAAGTAGTGGTACACGGAAACACACATGCAAATAGATAAGTGGGATTGTGCAAACCAAAAGTGAGCCAAAATTTGGAGTCCATGAAAATGCTTTTGTTGCACAATACACGAGAGACGCTAGGACGATTGCACGATAGGCGGATACGGAACTTGTGCACAACCTACTAGGCAAAAATACAATGATCTCTATCCCAAGTATACTATATGTATGGTATTTCGGTGCGATGATCCAAGATGATCGAGTATGACAATCTTAATGTAGTATGATGCTATGGTTCTTGCTCATAAGCTCTTTGCTTATCTTTCCTCTTTGCATAAAAGCTTGGGTGGCTCTTTCACTTTTGAGCTCTTTTCTCATGCAAAACTTCACGAACCAAGATAGCAATTGTGTATGCGATGACAACTTTGTGACACACAAGTTGATGCCAAGATATGCACCTCTATGGTATGGTATGTATGCTATGGAGTATGATCACTAATGTGCACAAGTCATGTTGCCTGCAATACTCAATGGCTAGTCTCGATGGGTAAGCTACGCAAAAGTAATGGCAATGTGGGTATCAATGCAATTGCAAGGTATGACAAGGATGTCGTTGAGGTTACCGTCCTTGGTGATGATGAGACCCTTGGGAAGATGAGCCGTGGTGATGATGATGTCGAACCGTACCTATATAGCCAAAACACAATAGGACATGCAAGCCAAAACTCAAAATCTCAAAGATCAAAACGTGTCAAAATCGTCCTAGGAGGTATTGGGGATGATGGTGGTGTATGTGGGTTTGGAAGATGTGGTGGAAGGTGGGGCTGTGGTGGTGGCCGAACTGAACAAAATTCAGTTTCGTTAGGTTTTCTCGGACGCCCAGGAGATCACGGTCTTCCGGTAGTCGGACGTCCGGCGGGGTCCGGTCGTCCGGTGCCTGGGGGGAAATCGGGCACGGGATGAACTGCACGATTTCGGGGTGAAGGATCTTTCATGTAGTCTGTCCATCAAATCTTGTCATCCATCTTATCTTCTCCATCAAAGACAGCTTATGTTGTTCGTCTCTCTTAGAAAAGAAAATGGACAGTGTTTTTGTCCTGGGCCCTGTATTAATGATTTAATTTCATATAGGCAAATTTAAAAATGAGTTTCACTGTATGTCATTCACCATACAATATGACTAGGCACAATGACTGCACACAGAGGACGCTCTGTACAATAAAACCATGATACTAGCATGAGGTACAACTCAACGTACAACCTTAATTCTCATGGCATTCATGAATTTGAAAGGAAAACCTGTGGGAAAAATGACTGAGATTTCATCACACACAAAAAAATCATGTCAAATTTTGGCAACTAACCACTAGTCCACTGCATTACTCGCATCAATGCTAGTCGACCCATGCCGAAAACAAGCTCCGCAACCTCTCCGAAGAACTCATGACCCATAGTTTGAGGAGATATGTAGCTACCAGCTTCATCTGCACTTTCCCTATTCGTCTATCGTGCTGCTCCTGATGAAGCATCTTACAAACAACTCTTCTTGTGGTTGTGACGTCCATGCATGCCCCGAGCATCCTTGTCTTCTCCATGTATATGTGTGCACTGCCATGGTTAGATGTCCAACATATCTGGTAATTTGTAGCCTCGGTGTTATGATAAAGATAATCTATCGCCTTCGGGAGAAGCATCTCATCGAGTTGGTGCGGGCGAACATTTACGTGGGTGAGGTGTTGCTTCTCTCCATCGATCGCCTCTATCGCAGAGTCCTCTCTTGTGGACTTAGGATCCTCCAATGGGTGATGAGGCATTAATAAAATCACTAGCTTCAAAGGTGGGAAAATCTCCGGAGAAGTAGATGTGTCAGCATTACCAGTTGCTGCGGTTGATCTTTGCAATTGACTATTGTACTCGGATACTGAGATTTGACGCTGCAAAAACACTTGACACACTAGTTCTGGAAAGATGCTTGAAATTCTCAATTTGTTTCCGCTACTGCCGCCGCCACAAGAAGGCATATCGTCAAGTGACTCGTATCCTTGACAGCATAACGGATCTGGTCGGAACCATCTAGTCAAAGTTGTGTGGATGTGATTCCAATGTTCCAGGTGTGAATCTGCAACCTCTTGTGGCACACAGAAGAAATCTTGTGTGGGGAGCTGCCTGATCTCGTTGATTTGAAGTGAGGCGTGTTAGCCATGCTAAGCTCACGTCATAGGCTAATGTAGTTTTCTGCTTAAAATAAACATTGCATGCCTGCAGATGTGACACTTCCATGCAGCATGCACGTAGCTGGGACGTGCCCTCCGCACGATCCCATTTTTTTCCCTTTGTTGGTTTTCTGTAAACCCGGTCAGCGTGGCACGTCTGTGTGAAGGAGGTCGTGGGATGGCGCGATCAATCCGGATCACGACGGGCTGGCCGGGGTTGGTTAGCTAGGCTTTCGGTTGTACCAAGAATAAGGGAAAAGGAATGAAACAGAAAACGTGGCGTTGTTAGCTGCGGCAAAAAGGCTTTCCTCTCTCGCGTGTGTTGCGTGTGTTCTTGAGCTCAGCGTTCTTCGTTCGATCGGCTAATCGGCAACGACAAGGCGTCACCAGTCGCAATCACTTGATTGAAGTTCCGATTATGTCTGTACTCTCGGAAACACGCAACATGAACCCGAGGCGGAAACTGTTCTTGGGCACCTTGCTATCTTGATACACGAAGGATAGGATGACCTCCAACCCTCTCTCCTCGAACCCCATTGGCCGTATGCCGAATACGTGAAACTGGCCTGCCGGATGCAACACATGATAAATCAAAGATCTCCCTGCAAAGATATGCCCAATGAGAGGGTCAAAGAACAGGTGTGGTCGTCGTGGTGTCCCGCCGAGCTAAACATATCTGATAAATTCATCAGCTCCGTCTGCAAGCCTCTCGAATCTTCGAATAGCAGAGGCAGTAGCACTCCCGGCAGAGTGATGATCATTGTCTCGGCCAGCAAAAGAGGAGATGAACACCTTGGTCGCATGAGCCATCCGTCTAGGAAATGAGGATTTCCTTGCCACCTGCTCCGACTCGTATTCTTCCCGAGAAAGTTGCCTGCATTTACGCGCTACATCGTCGCAGTCCTGGGAAGTGCGCTTGAGCTTCTTTCGCCAACGGAGGAGCGACGTGTCGGTCTGCCACTTGTTGGACGTTTGGACTGCGGCCTCAATTTTGATGCGCGCCATCTCCAGCCTCTCTTGGCCACCTCCTCCTGATGCTTCTACTTCTGCTTTGTGCTCGTCTTTGCTGGTGGGGGCAATACCCGAAATAAACCGGCTAACTGCTTCCCCAAGGACCCCAACCATGGCAGACTTGACCATCTCAGCCATGGACTGTGATCTGTGAGTAGTGTGCTAATTAGTAAGAGCGACAAGGCTGCGCTACTCAAGAAATGGACTAGCTAATTAACCTTGCTGTCCTACTGCCCTCTCACTTCTGTTGCTTTTATTAGAAAGTTTGCTTCGTCGGCTCTGCTGAATCAAGTGAGCGACTGAGATAACTAAGCTTGCTGGTTCTTTTCACCTGAAAGGAGACAAGTTTTTTTTACTCTTTTTAAATTCACACAGTTCATTTGCTACTGGGGGCAGCAGAACGGGTGCAACAGTATATTTAGAGAGAATTGGGTAATTGTGACCAAGTCCCAACCATTCCAAAACAATCGATCAAACCAGAGTGTTCCAAGTGTAGAAAACGATAAACTTGGCCAGCCCTTCACTAATTAAAGGCAATTTGCTGTCCACACCCTCTTCTGGATAAACAACCGGCTACACGAAGATCCAAATCGTGGAGGGCAAGGGCCCACAATTTGCCGGCTGGTGCTTGACTTACTCGACACTTCTCTCTATGTATTACCGAAGTATTTGGCACACCAACATATAGGTAAAGAGAAAATTAGCTGTGCCAACTGAGTTAGTCGCAACTTTAGTTCTTTACTGGTTGGAAGTTAGCCACTTGGAACCTTCACAAAACACAAAAAATGAGGAGCATCAATGATAGAGTAGGCTAGGTAATAAATTTCAAATTTTGTAAGCATTTCGGGTGCTACCAATACACGATACTACTAAGATGGATCTCAATAAGCTACAAAATAATTCAGGCAAACACGTATTTATTACTAGATTATATCATATGTATAACAGCCCCGTAGCTGAATACAACGCTATGACAGACGTCCTAGGACACTTAAGTTCCACGACAGCGCCCTCAAGAGGGGAAACGGCACTACACATTGCCGCTCTTGTGGCTGTGTTAATCGCTAGATTGATTAGAGGCCGGGGCTTGCTCCCCTTTTCAAACAAAAAAACATCGCTGCTGCCTAGTCCGAGACAGACACAAGTCTTCATCCGAAACCCTAACAGTGCACACAAATACTCGCCTGCTGTTCTCACTGCTTGCTTGCAAGGTCCGCCTCCTATTCCTCAGTTTTTTCAACACTTACCCACTGATGCTTAGGCTAACGTTGGTGGCGGATGTCCAGGGGATGGAGGTCATGACCGGCTCCTCTGATTGCAGACATCTGCGAGGTATCCACAAAAGGTTAGCTGAACGGTGGTGCTAGGCCTCTTTGGACCTTTCATCGCCACTCCTGCAAATATCTGGCGACAGGTGCGGCCCTTTTCTCCCTCCATTGCTTTCTTTGGTGTGCCCCACCCCTCTGTCAAGATGAAAATCTTTCTTAGCTGTAGCTAATCTCCGTAGTGCCCAATGGGCAATGCCTCTTCACGCGCTGCTGTCGGGCATATCAATATGTTGCACACCATGTGTTCGATAGAATGCCTCTATACTCTCAGAAGTCGAAACGTGACTCCAAGCAAAAAACTGTTCTTGGGCACCTTGCGGTCTTTGATTCTTCGTACACGAAGGATAGAATGGCCTCCAGCTAGCCCACCTTCCTCGAAACCGACTGACCGTATGATGATGTAGTGATACCGGACTCCCAGATGCAACACATGATACATCAGCGTTTCGCCCGGGAAGATGTTCCCGATAAGAGGGTTGAAGAACAGGTGTTGTCGCGGTGTCCCGCCGAGCTGCACAAACGGCTACAGCTCTAGTTATTGAGCAGCGATCACTGTCGCAGCCAACGAAAGAGGAGATGAACACCTTGGTCGCATGAGCCATCCGTCTAGGAAACGAGGATTGCCTTATCACCTGCGCCGCCGCCTCTTGTTCCCGTGAAAGTTGCCTGCATCTGTGCGTTGTGTCGTAACAATCTTGGGCAGCGTGCTTCAGCTTCTTTCGCCAATGGGGAAGCGATGTGTCGGTGATTTGCCAACTATCGGACGTCTGGAGCGCGGCCTCCATTTTGATACGCGCTATCTGCAGTCTCTCTCGGCAGCCATCTCATGGTTCTTCATCTGATTTGTCTTGGCTTTTTCTGGTGAGGGCAAGTGATTTAATAACATTTTAATCTTGTTGGTATGCAGTCTTTTCCAACGGATGGAAACTGGCTAGTGATCCAATGAGGGGCATACCATGAGTTCCGACTGAATCTGTAAGCCATATCTAGCTTGATGAGTGGATCGAAGCCAGCTGAAGTCCCTCTGAGGGAATACCTTTGTTTATTTGAACAGAACCAAGACTCAGAATGCGGTGCTCAATTTGGAATGAATCGAGTCCAACAGGAGTCTTCCTAGATGCGCACCGGAACTAAGTTTCACTCGGGTGTATCTGACTAGGGACCCCAGGAGGCCAACCGTCAAAACCCTCACACACAGTCCGTTCCGTATTCAAGTTTGTTGGCTTTAGTCTTCTATTTTTATTTGGTCGCTCCCAACTGGTTTCGGGAGCATGTGACACCACATGGTTCAACCTGACATTGGTTTAACAACACTTGCACGTGTTCATCTTTCTCAACTTTGACATGTCTTTTTCTACCTTTGAACTGGACACCTACTTTTATTTAAGAAGCTCTGCAATCGTGTACTTCAGGTTCTTCTCCTCCTCCTTCAGCTTATATATCCATTTCTTTTTATAATTTCATTCTCATCACTTTGTGGAACTTTATAGTATGAATTGAGGCTTAAGCATATACCGCTAGGCAGGGATGCGTACGTGTTATATAGGCAGGCACAAGGCCGAAGAGATTACAGGAGAGGAGGTTGCGGGAGGTTAGGATCGATCTCATCTATCTACAGGATAAGTACAACGAGAGAGAGAGAGAGAGAGATCCTACCGGCCTAACCATCCAAACAGAAACACACGCACGCCTACAACGTGATACACTCGGTTTATACATACACCATGTATATACATAGAGAATACAATGTTTAACACCCCCCCCCCCCCCCCCCTCAATCACGACTTATCTAAGTTGAGATTGTGCCGAAAAGCTTCTAGCTACCTCAAAGAAAGGGGTTTAGTAAACCCATCAGCAATTTGATCACCAGTTGGAATGAACCGAACATTCAACAATTTGTTGGCCACCCTTCTCGCATAAAGTGATAATCAATCTCTATATGCTTTGTTCTAGCATGAAAAACAAGATTAGCAGACAAGTAAGTAGCGCCAAGATTATCGCACCAAAGTGATGCTGCTCTAGGATGATGAATGCCCAACTCTGTTAGCAAATTCTATACCCAAATAACTTCAGCAGTAGCATTAGCTAGGGCCTTGTACTCAGCCTCTGTACTTGACCTAGACACAGTAGCCTGCTTACGAGCACTCCAGGAAATAAGATTACCTTCAAGGAATACTACAAAGCCTCATGTTGACCTCCTATCATCAGGACAACCTGCCCAGTCAGCATCAGAAAAGGCACTGGCAAGCATTGAGTCTGACTTACATAGTTTGATCCCATGATCCTGCGTTCCTTGAAGATATCTGAGTATGCTTTTTATAGCAGTCCAATGCACAGTGGTATAGGAGCATGTAAAAATTGACAAACCTCTGCATAGGAGATATCTGGCCGAGTCAAGGTTAAGTACTGCAATGCACCCACAATACTTCTATACCTAGTGGAATCCTCGGATGAAAGTATGTCTCCATCATGAAGAGATAGTTTCTCCGAGGTGGACAAAGGTGTGGATGAAGGCTTGCGCCCTTTCATACCCATGCGTTGAAGTATTTCTTGTACATATTTTTCTTGAGACAAAATAATTCCACGTGCAACTTTCTTGACCACAAACCCAAGAAAAAAATGCAGGCTGCCTAGATCTTTAAGTGCAAAGTCCATACTCAGATCTTTAAGAAGAGCATCAACCGCTTGAGATGAGGAACTTGTGACAATAATATCATCAACATAGATGAGCATAAAAATGATGACTCCATGCCGATGATAAAAGAATAAGGAAGTGTCTCCTTTGGAAGCAACAAAACCAAGACACTGTAATTTTGAGTACAAGCGATAATACCAGGCTCGAGGTGCTTGTTTCAAATCATATAGTGCTTTATCAAGTTTGCAAACATGACGTGGTGAGATTGAACTTTCATACCCAGGAGGCTGCCTCATGAAGACTTCCTCTTCTAGAACACCATGCAAAAACGCGTTTCTTTACATCTAGCTGTCGCATGCACCAATTCCTAGAAATTGCAACTGAAAGAACTAACCGGATAGTAGCAGCTTTTACCACCGGACTAAAGGTATCCTCATAATCAATTACATACCTTTGTTTAAAACCTTTGGCAACCAACCGTGCCTTGTACCTGTCGATGGTGCCATCAGTTTTCTCTTAACCTTGTACACCCATTTGAAGTCGATGACATTCCTACCCTTGACTGGTGGAACCAAACACCACGTTTTGTTTGCCATAAGAGTTGAATACTCCTCATCCATCGCCCTCTTCCACTTGGAGTCACTAAGAGCTTCCCGGAAATTCTTCGGTTCACCTGTGGCACAAAAAGAACCCCAACGAACACAGCCATCTTTATAAACTTTGGGTTTATTAATACCACTTTGTGACCTTGTATGGGAACGCACTGGAGGAGGCGGTGCTGGTTGCGCGGCTTGAATTTGCAGCCTATTAGAAGAAGCAGAAACAACAGGATTAGAATCGGCCGCAGAAGATCCCGAATCAGCTGCAGCACCCGATCCAGAGGCGGACTCCTGTAGCGATCCAACAACAGCATCGGCATCCCGTGGAGGGGAGCCACTTGGCGGCGCCTGAAACGTCTCGCGGGCCCGCGGCACTTCCGAGCGAGAGTGCCCCGCTCCGGAGTCGCCACGTGGAGCGTGCGGAGCCGCAGGAGCGGAGACCCGCCTGGCCCCTCTAGCCCCGAGGCGGGTGTGGGCCGACCAGGAGACCGCATGGCAGAGGGCCCGCCTGGACGCCCGCCTGGCCGCTTGCCTGACCCAGCTGCGGACAGCGATCCCGAGGGGGTGCACCTAGCACCGCTGCAGCGCCACATCTCGAGGGGATTCGCCCGCCAGAATCTACGTCGGGAGCATCGCCCTGATCTTCTGTGCTATCGGTGTGCTGCATAAAATCATGAAAATTTGCACCAACTTCTTTACTATTTTCTTGTCTTGTTCCCTGCACACTGTTAGGCGAACTAGCATCAAAAGTATTAGGCATTGACATATGACCAGCAGAGTCCACTCCCCCGGAACAAAAGTAGGTGATGGAAGAAGATGAGAAGGCAAAAAGTATGAGCTCTTTGCGAAGTTGGGCACCGGCACTGGGATGAAGGCTAGCGAACGGGAAAACTTGTTCATCAAAAACAACATCTCGAGAAATGTAGACACGTCCGGAGGAGATATCTAGGCATTTATATCCTTTGTGGATGTTTCTATAACCCAAGAAAGCACATTGCTTGGAGCGAAACTCAAGTTTGTGCTTGTTGAATGGGCGCAAATTTGGCCATACGGCACAACCAAAAATACGAAGGAAAGTATAGTTTGGTTTAGTGCCAAATAGACGTTCTAGTGGAGTTTGATTTTTTGATGGTTCTACTAGGAACATGATTAATGAGATAAACAACGGTGAGGAACGCTTCATCCCAAAATTTCAGTGGCATGAATGCATGAGCTATAAGAGAGAGGCCAACCTCCACTATGTGCCTATGTTTTCTTTCAGCAGATCCGTTCTGTTGATGAGCATGAGGGCATGAAACGTGATGGGTAATGCCAATGCGGTCAAATAAGGAATTCAACCGTTGATATTCACCTCCCCAGTCTGTTTGCATGGCAATAATCTTGCGATTAAAAAGACGTTCAACATGAGCTTGAAAGAGATGAAATTTCTCAAATACATCAGATTTAGTTTGTGTCCACCACTTCCAGTGCTACTTTCGCCGCCATCATGACAAGAATTGTATCCTTGACAACATAATGGATCCGGGCAGAACCATCCAATCAAAGTTGTATGGACGTTGTTCGAGTGTTCCATGTGTGCAACACACGAGAAATCTTGCTTAGGGAGTTGGGTGATCTCTTTGATAACAACGTCTGCTGTGGACTTGAAGTGAGGTGTCACCAGACGTAAGCATTTTACTGTAGTACCGATTATGTTTGTACTCTCCAAAAGATGCAGCATCACCCCAAGCCGAAAACTGTTCTTGGGTTGCTTGTGATCTTGGTGTATAAAGGATAGCAATGCCCCGAGTCCACGCTCCACGAGACCCATTGGTTGTATAGTGAAGTGGCGATATTGTCCACTCGGAGAGAACACCTCATACATCAGTGTTTGGCCGGCAAAGATATGCCTGATAAGAGGTTCGTAGAAAAGGTTATGCCGTGGCGTCCCTCCGAGCTGCACAAATCTCATGAAGTCGCAGGGCTGTCGGCGAGCCTCTTGAAACTTTGCACAGCCTAGGCGGCGTCTACATAGCAGGGATCATTGTTGCAGCCGACAAAGGAGGAGATGAATTCCTTTGTCGCGTGCGCGACACGTCCGGGAAACGAGGATTGACTTACCACTTGCTTGTCATCATCTTGTTCCTGAATTTTGTTTTCCTGCATCTGCGTGCCGTGTGGTCACAATCCTGTGCAGCACGCTTTCGCTTCTTCCGCCAGTGGAGCAGCGATGCATCGGTGATCTGCCAGTTTTCTGACATCTTGAGCGCGATCTCCATCTTGATGCATGCCATCTCCAGCCTCTCCAATCCACCTCCTGCCACTTCTTCATCCCATTTATCCTTGACTTTGCTGCTGGCCACAAGACCAGAAAATATTCGGCTAACTGCATCCCCATCAATGGCAGAACTAACCATCTCAGCCAATTGATTGTGAGTACTGCCAGCCAATTTATGAGACCCGGCTCTGGGCTTCTATTCTCAAGAAATGGACTAGACTAGCTTGTTGATCTCCCCCATTTCTATTTCTTTTATAATTAGTCCTTGGGTCCTTGCTTCCGTTGGCTGTGGTGAATCAAGTGAGCGACTGAAACACCTAGGCCTGGCCTAACAAAAAAACTACTCCTATGTGCAACTGAAATCTCTACATCTGCTAGCTTATATATCCCTTTCTTTTTATAATTTCATTCTCATCACTTTGTGGAAATTTGTAGTTGTACCATGAAGAAACTTCTTTTGCTCCAATTCTGCGTTCACCTGAATAAGAGCTTGTTCATTTTGGGCCTTAGGGCTAATGTAAGTTGTTCCTTCACAACTATCTGAAGTTCATCATTCACTTTAACGAGCTCGACCTATAACTTCCTTTCTCTCTTGTAATCTTGAAATTTCTTTCAGCATTCACAAGATTACCCTTAATTCTACCCCCTTTCTCCTCTCCATACATTTTCAAGAGCTTGGATAATGCTTTTCTTTAGTGATTCTGTCAACTCCAAATCAACCCATTCCACAAAATTCACAAGTAATTACTTCCCCTGTAATTATTAA